>NC_049986.1:12688480-12761341 GCF_000003815.2 Branchiostoma floridae | reverse complement strand
TTCTGAGACCTCTGTCATATGCGATCCAGTATACCATGACCATAGGGCAATAGTGCACTTATGAATAACGTGGCATCCAACCTTTGAAACTAGGCATGTTTGCCTCTAGGTGTATGCCCCCCACACCGTAGAACCAGAATAGTTTACTGATATTCATAAACAAAACCATTATTCATAAAATGGCTTTATTCACAAAGACGACCATAATATTCAGGTATTTAAATTACTCCTGATGCCACCTGTCTTTCTGAAAACAGTCAATAGATGTCTCTTTTGTACCGTAGAAGTTAAGGCAAAATTTCAATGCACAGTTGTAAAGTTAACCCAACATTTTGATAATCTCAATTAATCTTTTGCCTTACAGTTTCAACCAAACATAAAAATTATAATAATAATTACAGACAGAAATATTTGTTCACTAAAAGTAGTCAACTTAGACCACGTTGATTTGAATATATGGATCATCATCTGGGAACCCCAAAACTGATGCGAGCAAGCAAAAAAGAGAATAAAAAAATTAGCCAAAAAAAAAAAAAAACAGTATTAAACAGTACTAAAGTAGATATGTAATGTTATCTGTTACAGCGTACAGCAGGAACTATGCTGGCCTGTGGGAATGGTGCATTCATCCTGGGCAAAATCCTCTGCGGGGTGGCCTCAGAGTCGTTCGGAGGGACGCGAGTTCTGACTGTGTCTCTGCTGCTAGTGGCGTTCTTTGCCATAGCCTACGCCAGGGTGTTTACCGCCTCCATGCTGATTGGTTCCTACATGCTACTGAAGCTTTTCACTGTAAGTTTGTTGAGTGCTGTATTATTTCACTTGTTTGATGAGTATTCCTGAATTGAGAGGGCGGTGTCAGCAACAGTTTAATACATGGGATGATTATACTGAAGATTTTGGGGATAGAATGATCTCACTTTACATCCCCACTGATATGGATTGGCCATTTTCTTGTGTCAGTTTGTCTGTCTGTGATTTGCTGTAGATACATGTATCACATGATATTTATATTTCAGCCATACCATAGGTATGGTGAAATATATTGTTATATTGCAATCCATACATAGTATGGGATTGCAATATATTGTTTTTCCTTTCGTTCTCCTCCTGTCAAATCTTCAAATGGATTCAACTTTTTCATTTTTGGGCCAAATGAGCTGAAATTTGGCAGGGTGGTAGAAGTAGCAAATACCCCCAGGCGTTTTTTTCACTTTCTTGATAGAGGCCTTAGAATTTATGATATTTAGGGTTTTTGGTCATTTTTAGATAAAATATGTATATTTTGGGCCCCTGTGCCCTGGTATTACATGCTAATGACCTGAAATTTGGTACAGAGGTGCATTAAACATATGAGCACAGAAAACCATCAACACTTTCTTCATAGATCGCTTAAAAAATGAGTTATTTTAGGGTTTTTGGCCATTTTTGACTAAAAATTTATATTTTTGGCTCCTATGCCCTTGTATTAAAACCAAATGACATGAAATTTGGTACATAGGTGCGTTTGACATATGACCACAGAACTTCATCAACGCTTTATTCATTGTTTACTCCAAAAATGAGTTATTTTAGGCTTTTTGGCCATTTTTGACAAAAAATGTATATTTTTGGCTCCTATACCCTTGTATGAAAACCTAATGACCTGAAATTTGGTACAGAGGTGCATTGAACATATGCTCACAGGACCCCATTGACACTTTCTTCATAGATGACTTCAAAAATTAGTTATTTTGGGGTTTTCAGCCATTTTTGACTAAAAATGTATATTTTTGGCTTCTTTGCCCTTGTATGTAAACCAAATCACCTGAAATTTGGCAGAAAGGTAAATTGGACATATGACAACAGGATCCCATCAACACTTTCTTCATAGCGCACTTATAAAATGAGTCATTTTGGGATTTTTTGCCATTTTTAACTAAAAAATGTATATTTTTGGCTCCTATGCCCTTATATTGAAACCAAATGACCTAGAATTCGGCATGAAGGTGTGTAGGACAAGTGCCCACAGTACTTCATTTTCCCATTGAGCAAACATGACTTCAAATTGTTGAATTTGGGGATTTTTTCAAGGATGAAGATGGATTGCAATATGCTGTATTTGCTCCTAAGCAAATGTCGGCCTTTCTAGTATTCGTAATGTTTCTTTCTCCTGTCAAATCTTCGGAACACGGTATCTCCGTTGTTCCTGAACCGATTGACTTGAAATTTGGCACAAGGGTAGAGTGGGCCAATACCCTCGGGCGTTTTTTTCATTTTTTTCATATCTGCCTTTAAAATGATTTTATTGAGGTTTTTGTCAATTTTTATGTATATTTTGGGCTCCTGTACCCTGGTATTACAGCCGAATGACATGAAATTTGGTACAAAGGTGCCCTGATCATATGCACACCCAGATTTAATAACACTTTTGGCATATGGTACAACAAAATGCTTAATTTTGCAATTTTTGGCCATTTTTTGACAAAAAAAGCACATTTTTGCCTCCTGTACCCTCGTTTTACAACCGAATGACCTGAAATTTGGTATAAAAGTGCCCTTCAATTATGTGCACATGAAATCAATAATAGTTTTTCCATACAGTACAACATAATGCTCAATATTGCGATTTTATGGCCATTTTTTGACAAAAATTGGACATTTTTGGCTCCTGTTCCCTCGTTTTACAACCAAATGACCCGAAATTTGGTAAAGGGGTGCTCTAGATATTTATTCAAATGACCCATTTATAATTTTTGGCATGGAACAATTTAAAATGATATATTTGGGAAATTTTTGGGTCATTTTCCAATGGCCTAAGGGGTCAACGACCTCAAGGCCTATTGTTGCATGAGGGAGATGGCTGAAATATGCTGTATTTGCTCTCAAGCAAATGTCGGCCTTTCTAGTGCCATTTTCAATCGTAATTTGTAGTTAACAGTCATTTAGTATGATATACTGTTGTTTAGTATGTATCATCAGGCTTGACTATCCTATTCCCCCACTATTTCTGCTTTATTGTATTGCACACTTCAGTTTGAGCAACAACTTCTCAACATGAACAACCACCTGTTATAAATTACTTCATATTTCTTCCATCTACCTTGTTTTGAATTTCTCTTCTCTTTATCTTTCTTATGTCAAAAAGCTCTGCCTTGTTCGATCTTTACCGTCTTCTTTATCCAAAAAGCTCTTCTTTCTTCTGTCTTTGCCATACCCCCCACACACACCAAGACCCCCCACAAAGCTCAAGTCTTCCCCCTTTCATCAGGCGATCTGGCCAGCGATCACCAAGCTGCTGTCAGCATGGTTTGACAAGCAGGATTATGGGAAGGTTCTGGGAGGAATGTCCATTGGTTTCCAGGCGGGAAGTGTCATCGCTACTGTTCTCATCGGCTCCATGCTGTCCAGAGGTGGGATTTCTCTCTTTATTTTATGAACCTTCACCTGCTAAGATAGCCTTTGGCAACAAACCTGCATTGGTTACTAGTGTAGGCAGTTGGTAAAAGGTTAATATAACCTGTGGGTTGTGCTTCTAAGTATATCAGAGTGCCCAGAAAAGAAGTGTGGGGATATGATAGCATCATAGATTCATACTAAGGGTTTATGTCCACATTTCTGGGTATTGACTTGACAGTACAACACTAAAGCACATTTTTATTAACCAAGAAAAAGAACTTTCTCTCTAACTTGAATTTCCATTCCTATCTTCTGTAGACTAGCCGACTGTTGCCTACCCCTGTGTCAGGGATCCCAGCAGCAGTATAATCAAATACTGGATACCAGAGGCGGCAGCAGCAAATTTCGTCTGGGGGGGGGGGGGGCGAACTTTACTGACAGGATTTTGCAGCACATGTAGCGCGCGCGACAATCCTAGGGGGGACCGGGGACATGCTCCCCCGGGAAAATTTGAAATCTTGACCCTCTAAAACGCCATTTCCTGCGTTTTGACGGGCAAATTTTGCTGCCAGACTAAGCTAAATTTGATGGCAATTCTGTAAGAAAGACACATGGTTTTAAATAGCGAGGGCGATGCCCCCAAAATATTTTCGTGATTTCGAGTACCGAAGGTGCGAGCTGTCGCAAGGTTGGTCTGGGGAAATTTCAAAATCTGCACCCTCTGAAATGCCATTTTCTGTAGTATTAGGGACAAATTTTGCTGGCACACTATGCTAAATCTAATGCCATTTTTGTCAAAGAAAGAAATCGTTTGAGGGCGATGACCCACACAAATTTTTACCATGTCGTTATATGAGCGCCCGAGGCGCAAGTTATCGCTAGGGAGGTCCGGAGAAAATTTTGAAATCTTGACCGTCTGAAACGTAATTTCCTGCATTTTGGGGCCACAGTCTTCACAGCTTCTAAACTAGGCTAAGTACGATAGTTAAATTCAGTTTAAAAGATTTTTGAGAGCGACACTCCCGCAACATATTGTGCTGGGCCGAAGACGCGGGCCGTCAAAAGGGAGGTCTGGCGAAATTTTGAAATCGGGACTCTTTGAAACGCAATTTCTTGCATTTTCGGGGGTAAATTTTGCCGTTAGACTAGCTTGATTTAATGAAATTTCCATCATCCAAAAAATACACAAGGTTTCAGCTTGCTTTTCTGGGGGGGCGACGCCCCCCCAACATATTTTCCCGGTGCCGCCGCCACTGGATACTATTATATACTTCTATCTTTTAGTCTTATCTTCTTGGATGTACAATAGATCAGTCTTGTAGTATTGCTACTAGATAATTGTTGCCATATGTTGTTCTGGGTACCCTGTATACGAGGGGCGTGCAATAAGTAATGGTCCTGACCCACTTCCAGTTGTCTGATCTAAATGAAATTTTGTATGTGTAATAATTCATATCTCTATGGGTTATGTTGCAAAAGACAGCTCTGAACTAATTGTGGTTTCTGATTTACTGGTGTTTGAACTTAGTGAGGTGCGAAATGGACCAGGTGTGAAATGGACCCAGTTGAGTGTCGCGCAGTGATCCGGTTTTTGTATTTGAAAGGACGCACACCAAAGAAGACTTTTGATGAAATAAATGAAACTTATGGTGATGATGCCCCATCATATGACCTTGTAAAACGCTGGCATCCTGAATTCAAACGTGGCTGGAAGTCTGTGGAAACAGCTCCCAGACCTGGTCGTCCCTCTTGTGCCATTGATGAGGCATCAGTTGGAGGACCAACCTGGGGTGTCCTACAAAATCGGTGTCCAGAGCTGCATCAAACGATGGGAGAAATGCATAACTCTGGGTGATTCCTATGAAGAGAAAGACTAATAACTGTGCCAAGTTTCATTAATCTCCTGCTATGGGAAATGGGTCAGGACCATTACTAATTGCACGCCCCTCGTAGTAGTTGAGCAATACATTTTATTCATTGTTTTAGTATAAACATCACAATTTTTGTCTTTGAAAATAAGATGTTGGTGATTTTGTCTTTCTCCTGTTAGGTCTCCACTGGAGGACTGTAGTGACCATCCCGGCAGTTGCCATGGTAATGATTGTGTGCCTGAAACAGTTTATTCTGTACGAGTCTCCCAGTAAACTTGGGCTTGCGCCGGCAACACGAGAAACAGAATCCCCTGCAAAGGTGAGACAAGTAGTGCTTATATTTAAAGTCTATGCATAGTGTTCTAAGAGACATACAGGGAAGTATTGTTTGGAGGTGGAGGTAGGCGTAGTCTTCGAATTCAGTAATACAGTAGAAGCCACTTAATTGCACGGCCTATTTGCCAGTGAACCTCGTGTAATTATCCGGCTGGTGCAATAATGCGAAGTTATCTAGCTGGCCCGGCCCGGTTTGGGATTTCGGGAATCCGTGCAGTTAACTGAAGTGTGCGTTTATCCGTTGTGCAATTAACTGGCTTCTACTGTAGTTGCTTATTTTCCATTGTCATCAATTCTTCATTTCTGTATTTTTCACAAAACTCAACCAGGCAAATATTTTCCACATTTCAAGATAGCTGCCACAAATGTTTGTGTTGCTTTTTTCCCTCAAGAGTTTCTCCTAGTCTTTCATTTCACATTCTCTTCTTACCCTTTTTTCTATGACAAGTTGACGGATGTTTATTCATCCTGATGAAAACATGTCTGCAAATGTTTGTACAGAAGTACACTCTCTTTATGCAATCATTGGTGATTTTGTACTCTACTCTGCACCAAAACTTGTCGTAAACCTACATGTATCTACAAGACTTCCGTTCTCTCCCCTACAGCAGAAGCCCCAGGACCACCCCATGGACCCCATGAGTGTGAGACAGGCCCTGGTTTACATGATGGAGACTCCTGTCTTCTGGGTGGTGGCTGTGGCTTCTATGGCTCTGTCAGGTGGGAACCATGTACATCTATTATAAATGCATTTAAGTTTGCGGGGATTTAATTTTGCGGTAGCGGGGAAAAGGACTTTTTGCAGTGGTATGCACTGTAGCCTCTTGCTGTCATGGAAAAATATTTGCGGTGGTTTTAAGTTCGCGGTGAAGCGACCACTGCAAAAAACGCGAACATTAAGCCACCAAAAAAGGTACTGTATTTACAGTACTTTTATTTACAGTTCTCTCTGATGATAGCTTGTAATTTTCTGTGTCATAGAAGCAAAGCTAACTTTCTTAATCCTGTATTTTCCTCTCCAGGAGTGTTTGAACTTCAGATCTTCATGCCTCTGTACTTTAAGGAAGCGCTCCACCTCACGCCAGGTCAGGCTGCGCAGGCCGCCGCCCTCGCTCCCGCCGGCGCCATCGTCTCTCTCGTCATCGGTGGCGGTCTCTACGACAGACTTCGCCGGCAGGAAAAATGCATCATGATCTCTACATTCCTCCTCATAACTGTCATGTGTATAGGAACGTTGTGGCAGTACAAAAACATTGACGTCAAACTCGCCGTGGTGGTCGCGTTCTTTCTCGGCTTCTCCGTAACCACCCCGTTCTTCCTCCCCATCACGATATTCTACATGTCGTTTGGAGGCAAGCGTCACACGCCCACTGTGACGGGCATCCTGGACTGTCTGGGTTCGCTGGCTGCAGTAGTCATGGACAATCTCATGGGGTCGTTTGCATGGAAGGACTTGTTTGCAGTGCAGTTGGGTTGTGCAGTGGCAGGACTGGTGTCGTTAGCACTGCTCCTGTCTTCACGTCACTCAACATAATGAGAAAGATAAATTTACTATGAAGATGAAATTTCTTTTTCTATGAAAAAGAGAATGATTAAATTTCTCATCTATTTTTTCTCTTATTTTCTGTAATATTATTATTATTATTTTTTTTAGATAAAATTTTACATTCCCTTTTTGTTGCTGTAAGAAATGGTGGTACAATGTATCATTATGGTGCTGGAGTTGAAATGCTTTTGTATGTAAGAAAATTATGATAATACCACTAAAAGGATGAATGAGCACGTTTCATAATATGAATATTTGTGGAATCATGTACGGGTGAGCAGGCAATATGTAACAACATAAAAGCACAAATCAAACATATCAATGCAGTACTTATTAACCATTCCTTACTTGTAGCTATGTTTGCGAGACATACTTAGATACGCCAAAAAGCAGTTACTTTTTAAAAGCAACTGGATATGATTTTGGAAATGGTCAGACCTTTCAGATGGCATCCACCATCTTTTGTCAGTGAACATACATAGATACTTTACCAAAAGTCTATGGCTTGTGGGTCAAATATATTTGGCACATCATCTATGGCATTTATCAGAATCTGTCATACAGATCTGATGTATATGACCCCTGATATAGTTCCCTTTTTTTAATCCAAATGTAATTTGTCTCAGGATAAGAGGCATGTAACCATAGATATTAAATGTCTATCCGGCTGAGAAAAAGGAACGATATGGCTCCAGCTGTCTTTAATTCTGAGGGATGACTGTGGTGTGAATGATGAGGGTGAGATTGAGGATTAATACACTTTCAGTACATACCACAAACAAGACCACTCTAATATGCCAGCCTTATCAGACCTCTCATGCATAATTTATGTAAAGTTAAGTGACACTTGGATGACATCATTGTGAAACCATCTCTATCATTGGCTGGTGTCAGCAGCCTTGACCCTTGCTGCAGACGGTAGCGTGTGAGAGGTGTACACACCCAGCTATCACTCTTACTCTAAACCCTGTTCTAAACCCAGCAGTGAGGAAACCAACCAAGCCAAGTGTTAGGTAAGGTACGTATGTGTTACTAGATTCATACAGGCAGCCATCGGTGTGATTACTGTACGTAGAATCATTGCATTGCCTCATTGTTTTTGCAATGTTTTGTTTAAAGAATTTGCCAAGGTCAATTCACCTTGTTTGTCCTTGGTCGAACTTTGGGTATTGTTAGATGTCACGTTGTTGAATGTCTTTGCTCACAACTCTGTCAACCTCTATTCAAGAAATAGTAATCACTAGCTGTTCATGTGTGTATGGGGAATTGCGCATCTTAAGTCTTGTTTACATCAACGTTATGTATGATTTGAGAAAAGCATTTTGATTTGCATGTGGCTTGGTTCGCGTCATAAGGTAGTGGTGGGATTAGATACCCATTGAGCATGAAGGACAGATACTAAGAAGTTAGTAAGAACAGAGATTTGTTTTGTTTCACCATGTTTTAATTCTACATCAAATATGTCCATGTGTAACCTCTTGTGTACTACGCTTCTATCTAATAATGGTGCTGGTATATGTGTCATTGTTTAGCATAAGTCAAGGATTATGATAATTTTATCAAATGCTCTGTGGGGTGTTAAATTTGCCTGGGGGCAGCTTATTCTAGTGTGACTAGTAGTATTATCTATTGAACAAACCCTACACTCAAACTACCACAAAGGCCTGATATGTGTATTTGCTACAGCATTTTGTAGAAACTGACTGGTTACACATTGCTTATGATGAGTGTGAAACAGTTAAGCCATGTAGTTGAAGCTTAAAAGTACAGTTTTTAGTGTAAAAGTAACCACAACCAACCGGGCTACAATATCACTTACACAGTGTCCACAACAATGCTTCGCGTTAGTTCAGCGAGCCTTGTGTTTAACAACTTGGAAGATATCTACTGAAAGAATTTTTCAAACTTCTGTTTTTCACTCTTAGAAATCGTGACTTACTAGTGCTCGTGAAAGGAAAGGAAAGATGTACATATGTCGTGGAATTACGCCTTGAAAGCTTGCTGGATGATTTCTGTTAAATAAAGTTGGTAGACGAAATCGGTATATTGTAGTTGTACTGAAAATTCAGCCAATTTATTTCGCCACATCTTCTCTTTGTTACAATGGTACAAAAGGTGACCGATTGTACTGTTCACGTGCTGAAGCAAGGGCAGGATTTAATTACTTGGATAAATTTGATAAAAAAACGCTTGACATGACTGACCTGACGCGTCGTTAGAAATAGATAGTTTGTCTGATTATCATTTGCTGCTCAGCGAGGGCGAATAAGTTCACACAGTTGCTTTGTTTAAATGTCTATACCACTGTAGTACCATTACACGGTAAACATTAGTATTTGTGTGATCCGCACCATTTCAAGTATATGCGAGCATTAAGTCTACATGTTTTTAATTTTTAACACGTTGAACTGCACAGCGACGTCGAGTCTGCAAACTGCTGAGTACTATGCAATGTAACGAGGTATAAGTAACATAATATGACGCAAAGAGATATCAAAACATTTTGTTCGTCCCAGTAGAGCATTTATTCAAGTATGAAATGTACGACCATCATGAACCATTGAAAGTGTTAACTTTAGTCTACGTCATCCTAAGAAACCTGAAGAAAGCTCGTGATTTCATGACGGCCCATGCACATGATTTATGACGAATCAACAGGCTTTTTTTTCTTATCATAAATCACATTTTCTCAGCCATGCCGTCTGCCAAGTCGTTACTAGGCGACCGAGTGTTCAACACGTTCAGAGATGAGTGCCTGTCTGCACACAACGAGTACCGATCCCGACACGGGGCACAGCCACTCAAGATCAGCAGCGACCTCTGTCAGTCAGCGCAGAAATGGGCGGAGCATCTGGCACAGGTAACTGACAATCATTATCTTTGAGCAATCACCGATAAAGAGCAGTGAAGGCTATCTGATCATTCTCAGTCACGAGTGAAAAATACTGAATGCTATCTGTTATATCAATCCGTCATGACTCGCGAGTGAAAGATAATGGATTCAGTCTGAAACATCTGAAGCTTTACGGAATGTGTCGCGTTGCCCGATTTATTCCGTATCATGCAATGTCAGCAGTTCTAACCTTCTCATGACATGTGATTCACATTAAAATGTGAAAATAATTCAGAATATGACCCGTGATAAGGGGGGGGGGTTAAGAACTCGGGTTTGGGACCGCATTTTCACCCTGCAACAGCGACACCTAGCTGCAGTGCAATGTAGCACCAGTCAGTAAGGCTCTCGGGAGGGTGACAGATCTAGATGTTCATTGAGACGCAGACTAGGCATAAACTCATTGGTTTCCAACTTTTATAACAAAAAAAAAATGACCGCCATGTTGGTTCAATGGATAGATCCGAGATGTCGACCGGCCATTTCTTGTCAACGCGACGACCTGGCCCTTTCCTTTCATCATCAACGGTGCACCAATTTTTCATTGTAATGTACGGTACACAAGCAAACCACGACATTCAAATCCTCTACGTTCAAAAGACAGAAAATGATCTGAAATGTTTTTGTGATGATTCCCATAGACTGGTAATCTGGAGTACAACACCGAGAGCCCACACGGCCAGAACGTCGGCATGAAGCCGGCGGGAGGACAGAAGCCCCTGTCCGGGAAGTCGCTGTGCGCCGTGTGGTACGGGGAGAAGAAGAAGTACGACTTCACCAAGAAGGGGCATCAGGACGGGACAGGTCTGATAGGGCCTTGTTTAATTTCGGCAGGAAGAAACAAGAAAAGCTATGAATGAATTCTCGTGCTATTTGTTACATGAACACGAAAGAAATTACCTGTAGACCCTACGAATTTCTGATGAGCTGAATTGTATCCAACTAACTTGTAATTAGATCGCCATGAATATGGACTTTGATGATGAGCTGATCTACACCATTTCAGCTCATTTCACACAGGTGGTCTGGAAGGACAGTCGTGACTTCGGACTGGGGATGGCGAAGGACGCCGAAGGTAACGTCATCGTGGTGGTCAACTACTCGCCGCCTGGAAACGTCATCGGCAAATTCCCGGAGAACGTATTGTCGGACAGGTGTGCACACAGGATAATGTTTAAGAAATGGGCATCTGGATATCTGCATGTTGTTGTTGCTGTCGGTTACTGTTCTCATGTCCTATCTTCTCTCTCTCCTCTCTCTTTGTACATGTACTGTTTGTGTTTGCTGATCTACATGACGCTGAAATCCCATTAGCCTTGGACTTTATTTGAATCCAAATTTTGCTTAACAATGTTGTTGGCTACGGGGTACGGTGATCGTAGAATTCGGCTAAAAAGTCGGAAATTGGCAAGGGGAGTCCGTCTACGCTAAGGGTAATGTTTCCCCTATGCGGCCAGCCAAACTCTCTAGTAGCTAAACTCCCCTGGCAAATTATTCTCCCTATGACAGCCAGCGTATTCAGTCTGGTAGAGACGAAACTCGAGTTATAGTGTATATATATTGAAAACGTCGCTGGCAAACAGAACATGTGAAGAAAAGCGATTACACAAACGTCACATTCGACTCGACTGTTACTGAGATGAAGACGGTTTGATAGGAGAATCTCAGAGATGATCATCTTCATCAAATACGATGAGAAAAAGACCAAACGGGATATTGGCGCACTGTACCGTATATCAGCGTAGTGATACTGTGTGTATACGCCACACACATGGTTTTCAATGAATTTATTTTTCACTATCTGTAACTTTACACGTACTGGTAGTCAAGGGAAGCCACCAACGCCTGGAGGTAACAAAGACAAACCTGCCCAAGGACAAAAGGGATCAGCGCGAAAGCCGAGCCAAAAGGACTCAGATGATGAAGACGACACTGACTGGACCGCCGAAAAAGTCAAGGAAGGTAAGTCTTGATGTTCCGACATTCTTCGGTCTCACAAGACAGTGGAAATGTACACGGGCTGGCCGGTACCCAGGCTAATTGTTAGACCTTGTTCCTGTGCTTCCTATCCCAGTTGACAGTATATCCTCGCGTCGTCTTTCGTATTTCTCGTAAATGTACCTAAACGTTTTGGCGACGCCTCAGGGGTGAAGCGTTTTTCATGACGTACTGCCAAACCGTAAGTCATCATTACATGTCACTTCCTGACTCATACTCATAGCTGAGGCGAACTTTATTGAAGAGCTGATCGAGAGGCAGAACTTCTATCGAGCCAAACATGGCTGCGACCCCGTGACCCTGGACCCTGGCAAGCTGTCCGAGCATGCGCAGATGTGGGCAGAAACCATGGCCAGGGATCGCCAACTCAAACACAGCGGGAATCACGAGTATGGTGAGAACATCGGAAAAAAGTACAGCAAAAGATGCCGGCCTACGAAGGGTAAGCTCTTACATTTACATCTACACCTCATGTGTCTACCTGGTCCAGCACATAATACCATACATTAGGCCACAGCAAGTAAATCTTGGATGGCATCAGCGCGTTCATTAAATCTAAGGAAATGGTAAATATGACGAGAAATTAACAAGATGGGAAAATATGTTGTGTTATAGCCTAATGATTAAACTTGTAGGAGTGACACTAGCGAGGTGACCATAATTATACTAGTAGTTGTGGAAGTGACTCTACTATGGTCATGAGTGAAGTTGCCAATTTAGTAACTGCTACCAGTCTACCACACTAGTGTCACTTTTACTACGTAAGTTCACTTCTTAAATACAGAAATGAATGACTTGTTGGCTATGGTAGCATGTTTTGTCACTTCAATTCTTGTTACAACGTTTATGGTATCAAGAGAAGACATCTTGTTTTTTTCGCCCCATCTCATTATTGACACTTGTGATATTGTTTTTACACTGTTTGTATCTTTTATGTTACCTGCAATGCAATTACCCCAAGGGCAAGAATTTGCAATAAACGTTATATCATTTTTGCAGTCAGCAGAGGATGTCATCCAAAAAATGTACTTGCTGTGGTCCTATGATAATCACACACCTCTAGAAAAACGGAACGGGGACCACACTATGCCTGCCATGACTTTCTTTTATCTGTAGAGAACTACCGAACAGTGATAAGACGGTACACGTATACAGAAAGCTGAAATTGATGTTTTCCCTCAACAGCGACAGAGGTTGTGGACATGTGGTACGACGAGATCAACCGCTACAATTTTGACCAAGGCGGACATCAGGAAGGAACAGGTAACAGAAACTCTCAGCTTTTGATCAACGACAAATACTAACAACCTTCATAACTACCATTTTCTGTGGAAATTTGATTATCATATCTTGAATTTCTCATGTCATTTTCTGGAGTAGACCAACCTTGATATCATTAGAAAGGTCTCTTGGTAGGAAGTTGTTTGCTGAAAACCACGTTCAGACCTGGTGCTTTGTTGGCGAGATATGAGTGTTTACAATTTAAGCACCTCTACCATAACGAGCCATAACCCAAAATTGAAGTTTAACAAAAGTGTTTTGGTTCGTTCACTGCGGCACAGTTGTATTATTTTCGCCGTTTTTGTATAAATTAGATATTGCGTAATACGTAGAAAGTATGACAGCAAAATACACAAAACGTCAGAAAATTCGTCCTTTATCTCTGAAATTTGTTGAGTAATATTTCAAACCCCGCAGTGCCGCACCGGTGCTCCAAGTGCAGTGAGATGCCACCTTAACAATTACGCATCCCCCTTTCAGGACACTTCACCCAGCTGGTGTGGAAGTCTGCACGTGAGGTGGGGGTGGGCTGGGCGAAGGACGACACCCGCACAACCACTTACGTCACCGCTAACTACCTCCCTGTCGGCAACAAACTGGACGAGTTCGCTGAAAACGTCGTCCCGCCATTGTAGATATAAACAAGCTTAATTAAGCCTATCTCTATCAAACTGGCTTGTCTATCTTACCTGTATCAGATCCATATCATGATACTCCTGTAGGCCAGTTTCATACAGGCGTTTCTGAGTCAGTACTGCAAGTCTGCTCAACGGCTCCAAGTCGACTTTTACCCAAAACACGTGCATGTATAAAACTGGTTTGGCGATCTTTGAACCCGAAATCAGCTTGCTTTAAGATTGTTACCCGTCTTTGATGGTCAAGGGTAGATCGGTCGTGATAAAAAAGATTAACTCAAATCTTTTGCCGTAAAGGGGTTATTGGTTTGAAATTGTTCCAAACTACATGATTGTCTTTACGAAACACGAACCAACGAAACACTAATGCACGTACGTCATGATCAAAGGAAATATTTTTGGGCCATTTTATTATGTCTCCATATAGACCATGCCAACACAGGCTTAGCATTGAATGTCTGCTACAGGTATATGTACGGTTTAGATTCGTATTCTGTTGTCAATTAAGTTACAGGCTATGGATACTAAAGCATCTTGTATGTTTCTAATGTAGGATAACACTTTGAATAAGTATCTTCAATTAAAGTTCAAATTTGCGTGTTCTCGTGACCTCTCATATCTCTGTATCTGACTCTCATGATTATGAATGTATCAGACATATTACACAAAACGACGTGCTAGCTACACCTGACATTTGCACATTTATCTGCAAACATTATTGATCTGTCAACTACCTTCCTGTGTGGAACAGGACAACACTTCGGAGACTTGACAATTCATTTTGGTACAAGCCCAACCTTGGCTCGGGGTGTTCGGGGGCAAAGAGCTTCCGATTCAAGTCAGGGGAAGGTCTGTTAAACGTTAACGTTGGAGTATCGGACTTTATACCTGCACGGTCTGACATGTTTAGTCCATAGTTTGGCCGACGGTAGTTTTAAGAGCACGGGTAGCACTGTATCTACCATCTTGACCGACGATTCAAGGTCAGTATGTGCATTATTGTTAACCCACCAGAGGCCCGCATTCTCTATCTACGCTAAATTCAGAAAGGTAGGGACTCACGTATTACTTAATGTTCGAACAGACTGGCTCCACTATATAGTTGACGTAGATTTGAACGGTCTGGCCATGAATTACGCTCTACTTAACAAGGTATACAGGTCCTACTTATCTACAGATTTATTATCTTCGCATCTAATAGAATATTCTGAGTCAGTAGAGCTTTCTGTTAAACTTCACTTCTTCCTCTGTAATTTTGGCGACGCCTCAGGGGCGGAGTCTGCTAGCTCTATAACATTGGACTTGGTTTGAAAATACATTTTGCATTCTGAAAATTTTGCATGTGAATATTCTTTTGGGATTTTATTTTTGCTTACCCCTCACTGCGGCGGTACAGATACATAACTTTGCAGCTTCGGGAGAAGGATAGGATCTATTTCTAACACTATTACAGTCGTTTATTCTAATCGTTTCGCAGTAGCTCGTCTTTCTGGTTTTACTAGTTAAATAGGATGAGGATACACTGCGCCAAATAGTAAGCAATCACGTGTCGTAAAAACGTAGACAAATCCATATTTTCAAGTATGAATAACAGGACGCTATGAAAGTCGCCGTGATTGGAGCGGGAATTGTGGGTATGACCTCTGCCCTCCGCATCATGGAAGAGGCTGCACATGCGCGCAGACAAATAGACCTGACCGTCATCTCTGAGAAGTTCTGTCCGGACAACACGAGTTACGGTGCCGGGGGGATCTGGAAACCTCCGTCTCAGGAACACATGACTGCAGCTGAATTGTGAGTATTGCAAGCTGACTTTGAAGTACTGTCTAGTTATCACATTACTTTACTTCAAAAAAGCTTTTCAGTCGAAAACCGTGTTAACTAAATTTACTTACACGTGATAATAGTTGTCACAATTTATGGTATCGCATTATTTCACCAGTTCATTTAGATCACATCTTCCCTCTCACTGGTGAATCAATATGATAGAGAGGTGCTATCGTATTTTTTCACTCGTGGACGGTATTTTTTCACCTATTTCTAGTGAATTAATGCAATAGAAGGGTACGGGTTTTTCACTAGTAGACACAATTTTTTTCTTACTAGTGAATTAATGTGATAGAGGGGTTCTATCTCATTTTTTTCACTAGTGGACGCTATTTTTATACCTCAATGTTCGTGATTTCTTCAGGAGATGGCTGAAGTGGTCGTTTGACTATCTGACCTCCATGCTGAAGACGGACTATGCACACGAACTCGGCATCTTCCTGCAGCCTGGTTACTACGTCTTCATGGAACACGTACCGGTGGGTTGAAATGCTATAAAAGCAGAGATGTTCGCGGTGACCAATTCACCACGAATTCAAACCCACCGCGAGCAATTTTCCATTACATTATGAGACTGCAGTCTATGGAGCTACCGCGAACTCAAAACCACCGCGAACAATCCATTTTCCCACTACCGCGAAAGCAAATCCCCGCGAACTTACATGCATTTACTAGAAAAGGAAGTAGCAGTTCTTTTACAGCAGTAGAAATAAGTACTGTTACTCTTTTGACAAAATCGTACTCATGATTCGACAAAGATTTATAATCTTTACCTACATGCTAAAAATCAAAGAGTTAGTATTACGTAAGGGTTGTTATATGCTACAAGTACCTCATTTGAAAGATGAAAGTCGATTTGCTTCATCGTCTCTTTCCTAGGATCCTGCATGGAAGGACATTGTTGTTGGTTTCCGTCACCTGACAGCTTGGGAACTAAACAACCTGTTTCCTGGATACAAGTAGGTGGATGGAAAATGTTTCTACAACAAGAAATTTTGTTTTACACCCTTGGAGCTTTACATGTACAGCTTTTCTCTATACATTGTACATACTAAGTAACTGCTCGTGCAGCTATAAATTACTTAGCATCTTCGTGTTCCTAAGTAATGTTTGGTCAATAAGGTTTCAATCAAATCGAAGCCTCCTTTGTCTCCTATTGTAAGACAGCAAACAATTCTTTTACTTCCGTTCAAGTAGTGTGTACGTAACTCTATTTCCTGTATTTCAGACACGGCTGGTTCTACACAGCGTTCATTTGTCAACCGAGAGACTTTCTTCCTTGGGCTCATACAAAGTAACAATTCTATGGATCTTTCTAGAAGACTAAGGTCATCTTGTATTTCGTGATGTCTTTCCAACGGTCCAACCACAGAATTTCGATCGTTTATAATCATTTTCAAAATTGATTCTTCATCCGAAAAAGACGCTGGTGAAATCAGATGGACTTTTGGTTGTCAATTCAGGTTAGCAGAGAAAGGGGTCGGATTCGTGAGGAGAAGAGTCGGATCACTGGAGGAAGTATGTTTGATTTACCTACTCGTTTTCGTCTATTGTATCTCTAACCTGCGTACAACGAAAACAGGAAACCTATCTCTTGCAAGTCGAATGTAATGAATAACTCTGAATTAGAACGTGATCGAGTTGCTGAATATTACAATTGCTATAGGATAGGACAATTTGTTTTCATCGGTGCTCTGGGTATAATGACCATATTTTAACGCCTCATCATATTTTTTTCATTCTAAGTTAGCTCCACACTACGATGTGATTGTGAACTGCACCGGCCTGGAAGCCCGATCTCTTGTTCAAGACAAGGCTGTGGTTCCTGTCAGAGGACAAGTCATGCGGGTTAGTAAAGTCACTTTCCGTTCTAAGGAATACATCGCGCTTAGTAAAATGACAGATACCCCGATAGATGTGGCCCTTAAGACGTTTTTAGGTTAGACACCAACCGTAAGATTCATACCATAGCAGTTAAAGCTGGTTCAAACAGATTAAAGCTCCATGGATACGGTACTTTCACACAGGTTAAAGCTCCATGGATACGGTACTTTCACACAGGTTAAAGCTCCATGGATACGGTACTTTCACACAGGTTAAAGCTCCATGGATACGGTACTTTCACACAGGTTAAAGCTCCATGGATACGGTACTTTCACACAGGTTAAAGCTCCATGGATACGGTACTTTCACACAGGTTAAAGCTCCATGGATACGGTACTTTCACACAGGTTAAAGCTCCATGGATACGGTACTTTCACACAGGTTAAAGCTCCATGGATACGGTACTTTGTGGGAACGTCCGGACCACATCCAACCATCAAGGGTGATCCGTACATATACGCCAAGTGAGTTGAGTTCCTCGTCAGTTACTAAGCATTGAAACTTAACTACTAGTATGCAATGTGTCGCACAATAAACCTGAAAGTCTTCAACAGCAAGAAAAATGAATTTAACTTAAGACATGCTAATGTCGACAGGAGAACGTCTAAGACCGGGAACTGGTTCTGCACTTTTCAAGGTCATCGGTTTAAGTCTTTTTTTCCAATGTTTTGTCGCAGCCTTCATGACGTGGTGATAGGTGGGATAAAACAGGAGGGGGACTACCGCGTGACGAACGACCCACGTGACACTAAGACCATATGGGAGGGAGTTCTCGCCTTGCACCCGCAACTGAAGGTAAGGCATTTAACTTCGATTCTAAATTCACCCTAATTTTGTTAGTTGGTTCTTACTGTACACAGTTCTTCTACGTCATCTTGCTGCTTCAAATGTATATCTGATGTCCTTTAAAATATGTGCCAATGTGTTGAAACTGTTGATGGCTAAAACAACCATAATTCTATCGACATCTCAGGGTGCAGAGGTTGTAGAGGAGTGGACTGGCTTGCGGCCCATGCGCAAAGGAGGAATAAGATTGGAAAGGGAAACACTGGTAGATTCCAAATCTGGGCGTTCTTTTGAGGTACGTATTTACTGATAGGCTACTTCTAAAGGGCAGTTCAATTTTGTTAATGTGGCAATTTCAAAGTTAGCGGAGATGCCAAACATACTTTCATTTTGATTTTGATCTTTTGTTTTTGTGAACCATTTTGCGGTAAATGGATCTTTATATGGCAATAGCATATGACATAGACGTAATCTGAATAGGATAGAAGCAGAGGTATACAGGAGAAGGAGAGTACTGGGTTTTTTCATGTCAAGGAAAAGTTATTATTGGAATTTCTTCGTCAGCTGAACTATGGCCATGGAGCAAACGGGGTCACGTGGTCTCACGGCTGCGCGAGAGAGGTCGCTGAGATCGTCAAGGTCATCATGACGGAGAAGGTCACAAAATCCCGCCTCTGAGTCGAAATTTGACTTTAAAGTCTCCTTTTTGCACATCAATACTATTGAATTGAGTCTTAGAAGTCCTCGTGCCACACATATAAGGCATCTCGGAAAAATGCACAATGATAACGCGGATCTAATAAAGATGATATCGTAGCTGTCGACAATCAATTTATGCATTGACAACACGATGGATTATCAATATATAGATCCGCTCTGATGTCTACTAGGTATCACCGAGCATTCAAATCATTGTTCCCGTCTTTATAACTGCTCAAACGGATGATAGGATATCATTTTCAAACTTTTCAAAAGAAAAGGACAGTTGCTCATGTTGCATGGTGACATGATGCTCGCCATGATATTCAATGACTTATCAATCTCGTTAACGACATACTAAAATTCAAGTACTTACTTTTAACTTTCTAAAAGGCTGCCATAGCTGACAGAATTGACAGAAGAATGTAGCTATAGTAGCCGGGGTTAGGGCGTAATGATTTGTACTGCAAGGACAATATAACGATATCTATATCTCTTTAAAAAAAACGAGCGTCTTGTGTGTTATAAGTGTTTTCTTTATTGTATGTGGCATACTACCATTGCATATAGCGACTTTTATGTTCGTCTACGAACTTAGATACTTGGTTTGCCCTCAAGCCAATGACGAAGGAACACTGCGGATGATAGCGCTGAACCCTCCTGAGGCGTTGACTCCGTCCGTCACGAAGTGCAGGGCAAACGTCGCGTTGGACGAGAATGTTGTTCCCGGGGATAACGCCTGTCCACAGTACCGCTGGGAGGGCGGACCTCCTAGCGGTCTGAAATGTCGGACAAAAGACTTCTTGGTTTTCATAGGGGGAATGAAACTCTATGACGCCATCCATAGATTAAAAAAAATCATATCTAGAATTCTTTTGTGCCAAGCTATCAATATTCATTATAACTCCATTCATTCTTCTCTAATTTATTACTGAGAAAATAAAAGAAGCCTAAAATACCAATTTAGCCAGGGAAGAAACCTTAACAGAAATTTAACATTAGATTGCCAGGAAACTGTAATTTCAACAAGCACCAAACTACTGACCACTACTGCCATGGAAATATCTTCAAAGGACAATCGACAAGAGTTTAAAAGTAGAAATTGCTATAATAGCTATTGAATAATTTCTTGACTCACGCATGGACTTCCAAATAATCATCCGTGCATCCGCCGGATGTGACGTTATTGTCCGTAGGGCTGCCAGGCAGGTCAAAATTCAAAATGTTGACTTGCAGTGAGTAGCCCGGGTCTGTGGTGATGACGTACCAGCAGTCCAGGTTGGGAGGGTACTGCTCGGGGTAGTTCGGGGAGCTGATGATGTCTATGCCATCCCCAGGGATGTGCTGGTCTATCCTGCAGTCTGCAGGAGCAAGAGAAAGTAGGTGAACACCACCATATATAGGCTATAAACGTCACATTTCCACAAAGGGGCCTGGTTGGCCAGTTTTGGGGAACGAAAGATACGATTTAAAAGACAACAAAAACATGAAACCAACCCACAATGATGCAACGGCATGTCTTGTGCATATTTTTTGGCATAAACTTTAATATTTCGTTTCCGCAAACAGCCCGACCGGGCCCCGTCTAGGATATGTGACGTAGGTCTTAAAAGGGAACAGCTTTTGTTAGTATTATTCATACTTTTATCGGCGTAACATTACACTTCAAATTTTGACAGTACCTCTGCCCTAAGTAATATGTGTGTCTGCATTGTCGATATGACAGCTTCGTTTCTTTTTTGGTGTGTGTGGGGAGGGAGGGAGGGAAGGAGGGAAGGAAGGAAGGAAGGAGGGCGGGACGGCCAAATTAAAGTTGTAACAACCTGTTACGGGAACCAGAGTGGCCGCTAGTGTCGTTGGTGGCACAGAGGTGATCTCTTGGATAGATGTCGATGCGCTTGGTTGGCCAGTAGTGACCATTGTAGAATCAACCATTGTCACCGGAGTTGTGCTCGGCTCTACGTTAACAGTGGCTGGTGCGGTGGTTGTTACGTTGGTTATCCCTGCATCAGTTTGTACCGTGACGCTAGGTGTGTACGGCAAAGTGGTGATCTCTTCAGTCGGAGGTATGGTGGGGGTTGGCTCTGCTGTCGTCGGTTGCTCTGTTGTGGGATCTGCCAATAATATAGTCATATTACCTCTTCTTTTATAGTACAGATAGTGTACCGTGATAGTTACCTAATTGTCATCTCAAATTATGATGATGATTTTCTTCATCATAGAGTCTTGAGGACAGTAACAATTGGACACTAATCTCGTTCGCAGACTCAATTGCGAATGCGCGGGCAACAGGATCTATGGGTAATGTCAAAGATTAAGGCCTCTAAGACATAATCAACTGGTCTCGACCATTGTTTCGATTTGCGTAACAATGTTGAGATGGTCAACTGGCGGAATGTTTATAGTCAGGGACTCAGGGGCCTTCACCTTTCACATATTACCCAGAATTCCCGTCTCCCGTGCATGCGTAGTCGAATTTGCGAAAGAGCTTATAGGGACAATAAAATTGTCTCCCACTATTTCTATTTTCTTCTAGCACAGAAACTCAATATTTTCTTTACTTTTCTTTGCATTAGTAGCCCATGCTGTCGAAATCCTCTGTAACTGTGTGTTCCTACCTGCACATGGCTGCTGTATCAGCCGCACGGCGTCTATGGCAATGTCGCTCGTGTGTGAGCTTCCAACAAACGCCTCGAAGATCACCTGAAAGGAGAGGGGAAGAAAAAACATTATATACTACTTAAGATGTCTTCCTTGATCCTCAGTCAAGATTTCCACTCTGTTTAGATTTCAAAGGATGCTGACAAATGTCTTTGGAATCTCCATATGCACAATACTGTGTATTATGTTATGCTCTGTGTACTGAGGGAAACATTTTGGTTGCCACAAAAAAACTCAAGAGGATTCCGTGTAAACAGAGACTTACCTTATGATATCCCTCTGGTGGGAAGGAGACCCGTGCCTCTTGCCAGGCCGACCCCTGGTCCCCCTTTCTGAACCACACGAGCTCCCTTACCAGCTTGTTGGTCCTTCAATGAGAGAGAGGTTTTAAAGATACCTGGCTTCCTTTACTACTCAATATCAAAGGACTGGTGATGTGAGGTGTGAGGTTCGGTAAATTTACATAGAACTAGACAGTCGACACATATTCAACATGAAATATATTAGATGTCAATAGTTGATAGGAAAAAAAGGTTTAGGTATATCGATTTTGAAGCATCCATGGTTCGTCAAGTCCAGTAGAGTCATACCTGTACATGTGACCATCTCTACAAAAGCACCACCAGGCCAATGGGACCACTTTTTGGCCAGTTACCATACTGACACAAGTATAAAGGGACCTGTCTGTAGTGACCACCTGTTCACACTTCTCAGTGGTCTTCTTGGGCAGTCTTGACTATCTTACTTCCCGGATCCCCGATTCCGTTGCCATAATTACCTTGTCTCTATGTACACATTGAGGGTATCGATGGCGTCCCCTAACATGTGATAGTGGAACTGCAGCTGCGCACAGCCCTCCGGTTCGAACTCCTGGCTGATGAGTCGGGCGACGTCACCCGCTCTATGCGGGGGCGAGGACTCGATATACGCGTAGTAGCCTGGAGAAGAAAACAATATTAGCTAGAAAATAAAGAGACTCATTTTACACAACCATTGTTTTATTCACAACCAACGTTTCGGTGATCGCCTGTCACCTTCTTCAGGATAATTCTGACTGGTTGAAATTGCACTGCAGGACAGGTGTCGCTGCTCACAGTTCAGATGCTGTCACAACGTAAAGTATTTAGAATGTACCAACCTGACGAAACTATTCACGGAGTATTAGTGAAGGAAGCCTAAGCCCGTAACCTAGAAATTAGGTGCCAAACAGCTACCATATTGGAGAGTAGGCTAATTGTCAATGAATGAATGAAAGACCTTTATTGTACATTCATGCCTCGACGGGCTAGGTACAGGTCACTGATAACCATCCTCCTAACGCCCGGTCCCCAACGGCACTACCTTATGGGGCCCTGCTATCCCATGCCCTATTAGTGGCTATTATGATTGTCGCCACAAACAAGCTGTCGACCAATCAGAGAATAGGCCTTTCTTGGGCTTGTTGTTGTCGCAAGCTGTCTCGCAAAGGCCGCTGGGAAGCTATCAGCCAATCATGTTACGTATTACCATGACTTTGTTTGCTCACCATGCCAACGCCCGATCCCCAACGGCTGACTGCCCATATAAGGGCAAGCTCATTAATATTCATAAGCAAGGCACCCCTAATAACCGAATACTGTGGCTGATTTGTCAGGGGTGATATCATAGGCTTTGCCGTGATTGTCAACCCTGAGTGTGAGGGTGCTGATAACAGACATGACTGATAACAGAATAACAAACATATGAAAAAACAGCAGGATACAATTTAACTAGTTGAAGGTCCAATCTATCTACGGCGTTAGCGAAATCCACTGAACGATGCGTATTGGTATAAACTACTTAGTTATATGTACTCCACGTATGCCATGGCGGAAGGGAAAGATATAGCTTTTATGTCCGTATTCGATCACAGGATAGGATTGAAATATTTAAGGTGTTGCAATGTTAGTTTAATATCATTATTGATACATTAATGAACGTCTCACCTAGGCCCCCATACCCACTACTGGGGCCTGTGCCTGGTGAGGTAGTCTCTCTGTTGGTTCTTGTCCAGTCGAAGTCGTCAGATCTGCCCTGCTCGTAGCTGCAGAAGTCGGCTTCAAACTCGCACTGTATTGGAGCTGGAGAGGCACATTAACATAATGAAATATAGAGTCATTAACGACGTTTTGACATGCTTTGAATACAAGTTATAATGTAATTTTGAGATGCAAACATTCCTGAAATGTAATGAGATAGGACAGAAAATGATGGTGAAACATTGAGACAATACCATTTGCTTGTGACTTACCCTTACAGATGACGTCATTTCCGGACCATGTGCCCGCCCCCTGGCAGGTCCGGAAGGTACTGCCCTGACTAAACCCGTACTTGCACTCGAACTCGATGACGGAACCCCAGGCGGTTTCGTTGCCGAGGATCTTCCCGTACTCTGGCCGCTGCAGGGCTGGGCAATGGATCACTGTAGCGATTATACGAAACATTGGATTTTTACGAGCAAAGATTTAGAGCTTCTCTACCTACCAGATTCTGCAAAAGAGAAAATGCAAGGTACTGGAAAGTCAAGATTTGGAGCCAATGAAAGACACTTCCCTCCACGAAGTCACAGATTTTGTTCATGACTATGTTTGTTATAGTATAGTATAAGATAAAATCTAAAAAGTCGTCCGTTGAGATGCTGATTATACCCTAAGAAATCTATCAGCCCACGGTCAGGTTTTGTTACGATTGATTGTCATTTTCTATTTACCCTCTCCCAGCAGATTGGATTTCTTCCGAGGATGCCATCGATAGAATCAGTCTGACTTGACCCCAGCTTACCCTGACAAGCAGGCTCCTGTCCACTCCACGTCCCATCTGCTTGGCACACCGTCTGGCCGGGGCTGTCAGGGGTCAGCTCGAACCCGGTGGAGCACGAGAACGAGGCCGAACAGCCGTACGTCATACACACGTGATTCGAGACGACCAATTGGCTTGGAGATGGCAGGGCGGGGCAGGTGACAACTGTGTAGGCAAGAATCGTAAAGAGAATGTTGTTCTGTTTATAAAGAAGCCACAAACCTAAAAGTTTCTTTATTTCGCCAATACTCACCTACCAAATTCCGTAAGTACTTTCCTGTGAAATACTTTTTTATACGTTGCTGAGCGTATATGATGATACTGTTCTTGCGTAAAAGCAGCCACAAGTGTGTTAAGGCTACGTTGAAAAGCAAGTGTCGTACTTTGACAGGTGGGTTCCGGCGCAGACCACCCGACACCTTCCACACAGGTGGTGTTGGGAGCACCTATCAGCACGTGGCCAGGGTCACAGCTGTACTGCAGCGTCGCACCTGCCAGCTGTCCAGAGAAGCTGCTGACTCCGTTAGAGATGGAGGGAGGGAAGGGGCAGTCGGAAGCTGCAGAGAAAGAAGATAACCCAGAAATGGTGAGTTGTTGTTTCATTGCTCACTAGTGAGCACCATCGGCGTTTTGATATGGTCAGGTAAAGTTGTATTTCCAACTGGCAAGAACAAGCAGTGCAAAATGTTCGTCTCGCATAGAATACGGTATAGCTGTTGATGTTGGTCATAGTACTAATATAGTGGCAGTTTTACAATCATAATTATTACATAGACAACTAAGGACAATTGCAATGAAGTCATGAAATCCGTTCCGGAATGACGGGGACTTGTATGGTTACATTAGATTAGCCAGGAACACTGGTTACGTGATTGGAGATATTCTGCAGCCATTCTTATGGTCTCTTTACGCTTCATTTTCAATCGCCAAGTGAAAAGTATCTCACCCCAGTATGTGAGGTTGAAGCCCCGGTCGGTGTTCGTGGCATCGGTTTCCAACACAACGTAAATGTCGTCTGTGGTCTTGGACGAGAACACGTCATCTGGTGGATACCTCCCTGACAACGAAACGATGACGTCGCCGCTTTCACTGGAACCCTTACGTTCAAAGAACAAACTTGTCAGTCAAAAGCTATTGCTTCGTTGATGAGAAAGTTAAAGTATTGATTTTTATTCTGGCACATCCTTTAAATACAATTTCTTAATGTCAGATGCCTACTAATGTCCACATCACCTCCGATTTTGGTTGTTGAACTGTTATCTTGACTAATCATTAACAAAGATATTATCTCGTAATAAAAAAGCACCTCATAGACTGTCAGTTTGTCGTAGAAGTGTTCGGTCTGTAGGAAGTGAAGCTGGAAGAGCGCGAGGTGGTTATCCCTGGGTCTCAGCACCCACGTGCAGCGCTGGCGGTTCTGGTAGTTCCCGGGGAAGCCTGGACTGTACAACACTCCGCTGTCGTCGGTCAGGAGGTCGTTATTGCCACAGGTTGCTGTAGTAATCATACTCGTATAATGGATGGTTGTATGGTATTGAACACAGGTATGCAGGGAGAACCAGAATGCAGGCGTGAAATTCCACAGTACACATGGAGTCACACGCGATTGATTAACATTTTTGTTAACAGTTGGGTGCATTTAAATATCTCACAGTTTGGGGTAAATAAATCCTATCTTGATCTAACGCGGGTGTATTTAGTAGACTTGTCATTCCTCGTGCTCTACTCAATTCTACTGCATCAGATTTTGGGTGTAAACGGTTGCTTTTACCTACAACAGCCACTAATGGGAAAGGGTGTGGTAGTTGAACACATAGTGCTTTCACTGGCGCCCTTCTGTAGTGCTTGCAAAACTGTCTGACCCAAGGGCAAATAAATGGAGATATGCGCCGCCCTATATACCATTTGGTATGAGGATTATTTAACTTTGACTTTAATCTACGTCGTATAACAGCAGAAAAGATTGCACCTGTGCAGGTTGGTAGGGTCGTGTAGTCCCACGTCCCGTCAGGACCGCAGACAAACGTGTTCTTGTTGTTGTCTGGGTGACCGTACGTGAACCCGGGATCGCAGCTGTACGTCATGGTGTCCATGTACTGCAGACCGACGTACGTGTAGTACCCGTTCGGCAGGTCATCAGGCAACTGACAGCTGACACCTATGGGACATGTATTGAGGGGAGTAGATACCTGTACTCAATGAAATCCTACCGTGGCCCATAAAGACACGCGGTGCGAAAGCACTTCAGACCCGCCGAGAAAAGACTTCCAATGCCGTCCAGGTAGAAAACAGGGCAATTCACCTAAAAAATGTCGTTGTTATCGCTCTCCAAAGACTTAATTGAAAACCACCGGAAAAGTTCATAGTACAATATCGTACGGATAGCGAGTTGACGGCCTTTGCCTTGTACCATCAAATGCCGCTCAAAAAGACTTTGGGTTTCAAGTCACTTTGCCTTTTATAGCAGTCTCTACAAGCGACCTAAAATAAACTGCTGCTCAAGTGAAAAGCCAATCTACTACTATCAGGGTAAGAGAATGAGCTAGAGCTTTTTGTGATACGTAAGAAGTCACGATATACTGACGTTTACACGACGGCTCGGGGCCGACCCAGGCTCCGTTCTCCGCGCAGGTCCGATTCGGCGTCCCGGAGATCTCGTATCCACGATCGCAGTGGTACAGCGCGTAGGCCTGGTCGTACGTCACGTAACCGTTCGCTGGGTCCGGCAGGTCAGCGCACGGGCGGACTGGTAGGGGTCAGGGTCAACAGGAATTAGGAACAACATTCTATGCAACGCTTAAGGCCTACGTCACATTTCCAAACCGGGGTCCGGCCGGGTAGCTTTCAGGAACGAAAAGAATGATATAAAAGACGTCAAACTACACAAGACGTGAAGAGCATTATTTGTGTCTATTTTTCGTTGCCACCAACAGCCCGGCCGGGACCCGGTTTGGAAATGTGACGTTAGCCTAAGACAGTCAAAACCATGCAATGCGCAACGGTCGCTAGCTTAACATTGAAAGTGTTTTTAATTTTCCGACACTGGTAATATCAATAGTTTATAGTTGCAAAATTTAAGACAGAAACATAAGTAATTTGATCGCCATAAAAGGATTGACCAATGTATGAAATTTAGTCTAGGTTGGTTTCCCGGCTGTCTATCCCTTGCCTATCATAACCTGATTTACGAATGTATACTTATATCTCGGCCAGTTGCCGGCTAAATATATGAGACCATAATAAGGGCTTACTATAAGGGTCGCAAATGACTCCTGCGTCTTCTGAGTGGGTACAGTCCGAGTTAGTAACGGCAGGACACTGGAATATCGTCTCCTCGGTCCCGCTGCACTGCACATCGTCTAGAACAATGTCTCCCGAACCTGCAGAGGGAAGCCGGAGGCGGAGTTACGGATGGTATTTGTTTGGACTTGGTTTGGTTGGGATTGAATTGTGTCATGAAAACGTCCTAAAACTTCGTCCCACTAACCTCTAAGAAAATCCTGTATGTAAAAGAGGCCAAAGCATTATAACACCAGGCTGGCATTAACCAATGCAATGTCCTAGAAAGCCAGAGTCTGTTTAGGTATTCATCTGCCGCAACGGCTGTTGTGTACATTAGACACCACAAACCGGTAACCCCATATCTGCTTGGACTAATTACCAAACCCCCAAACCACAATGCCAGGTATATAGGGGTGAATTCTGAAATTATTACATCGATTATACAAACAGCTACCGACGACATTCCAAACTACATGCGAATGCGACAATGCGAAATGCGACTGAGGTTACCCTCCGTCACAGAGTAATAGCGCAAGTGTTCATGGATGCTCACCTGGACCAAAGAAGGCCGAGCCATGGGAGGACAATGCCCTGTGGTATCCCAGCATCCTACAGACGACGTGTGCGTCATTGATGTCCCACAGGTCGTCACAGATGGTCCCCCAGTACCCGCCGGACAGGAGCTCCACACGGCCCTTGTTCGGGGTGGACCCTCCTGCAAGCCGTATCCTTCCTCCTGCGGCTAAGACACAACGGATATAGATAAAGTTACCTAATGACATTTCTTTAAAATGATAATAGTTCATTGCGACTATTTGCACGAGGCCCCATAAAAGGAGACAAACAAACAAAATTGTAGAACAGTATAGAATATGTCTACTCTTGTCTAAAAGCTAACTCTAAACTGTAACTTGTTGAGTTCGACTTCTTTTCCTGAGGCAGTGGAACACGAAAGATCCCAAATTAATACGTAATCATTACATTGATATGGTGGCATGTGATCATAAATGATGATTTTTGACATGGGTTTTATCCAAACTGCTGTTTCCTGATATAGACTGGCAAAATCACAGTGATGATGAAACGTATATCAACATGGCATGTGCACGTAGCCCGTATGTGTATCAACATGGCATGAGCACATACATGTAGCCATATGTGCCGTGGTGTCGTTTGATACCATGGCACATGTGCAGATACACACGTTAATCAGCTGTCATCTCTCATAGCACTTCTTTCAGCAAATACCACAAAACTGTGCATATAATGTTATAAAATAATGTTATTATCACATTGATGATAATAACATTCTCTTTCAAAACAAAATTTTTGATTGTCCACTCACAGACTGCCCTGTAGCTGAGTTGGAAGCCCCTTGCTTGAATGGAAGTATCGGTGACGAAGTAAACATCCAGACGAGAGGTCGTAGTGTCGAAGGCTGGAACGCTACCGGCCCCACAGTACTTGTTACTGGTGATACCCTGTGAGAAAGCATTGCATTGGCATTTACAAATCAGTAAGCTAGATCTACACGCAAACACTACACGTGCTGGTCGTGTGTTCGTTAATCAAAGACAACAGTTTGTAAGCGTTAAGCCAGCAAGCAATGTTTGACAGCAATTCCGAAATAAAGACAACAATTGCAAAGAGACCCTTGTGGGCTAAAAAATATAAACTGTTCCTTCAATGTAGTAAGATCAAACTTTTGTCATCTCCTAAAACTTTATTTTTTTTTAACAGCATCATCGGTTGATGGTCTCACAAAATGGATTACATGTCACATGCAATTCCTGTTAAATAGCGTTTGTCGGGATTTTATTTCCCCTGGTACATTTATACATTTTTCCTTGGAGAAGAACGTATTTTACTCTGCTCAAATTCCCTGCTCGCACTCTACCGTAGCATGACAAACTTACATTTTCGTAGAACCAGAGAGAGTCGTATGGACAGCCACTGTCCTGCTCGATGTCCATGTCGGTGACCTCTGCGATGATGGTGTGGTCAGACGGAGCCTGGATAGTCCAGTGACAGTTCAGGTTGTCCACGTAGTTGTTGGGATAGTTCGGGGACGTTAGAAACTGTGTCGTCTCCGTGGCTACCAGATTGCCACCACATGATTCTGCTACTTCTATGGTGAAATAGGATCCAAGATTTTATCACCCTTGCTTACTTGATGGCTAGCTTGTCCGTATGATACATATCGTACTGCTAGTAACTGTCCATATGCTATATGGGTATCATATATACTGATATCCATATGTCATCTACTTATTTATTCTAGTAATATCAATATGCACGTACCGGTCAGGGGCTTTTCAATCAACATTTCACATAGGCTCCGTACGAAGCTGAAAGTGCACATGTACAATGATACAGATATATCTATGCCACATTCATTCATCTTTTAACAGTTTCAAGTTAAAAAGTTGGGTGTCAGATGTGATAGTGGAGCCAAGTGAATTCGCGTGTGCGTGTGTGTGTGTGTGTGTGTGTTTGTGTGTGTGCGTGTGTGTGTGTGTGCGCGCGTACGTACATGTACAATATACATGAACATCATATCCATTAACTTTGCATCCTACTGAGACCTCTCAGGATCGACCCGTTGACCCTACAGCATTGCAGTTTCTTCATACTTTTTACGTTGTAGAAGAGAGATTGCAAATTTATACATTTTACCCTTTCTTAACAGTCTATTTTTACAAATATGCTTTATCTTTGCGACCACAACGAACGCAAAGTACAAATAAAGCAATCTTACCTGTCAAGACGCCCAGACACAGAAGGGCAAGACAGACTTGAAATGTCTCCATGTTTGACCACAAATGGCGACGCTGGCTGGCCTCTCTCTGTCCCTTTAGCGCACGGCTCCACAGATACCAAAGGCGAAGTTTGGCGATGGAAATTACAACTTGCACACGCTGAAAATAAGACAAGATAAAATGAATGTCTGGATGGTATTTAAAACTGTCAGATAATGCTGTCATTAGGCTGCAAGACAAAGTGAATGGAGCAACATCAAACCTACCTATTTACCACGGTGGACTGCTCTAAACTAAGACTGTGTGAGAGTGGTTTGGGGGCGGACACCTGTGTGCCGCTGTGTGGTGGGTGCTCTAAACCTACTTGTTCTAAACCACGTGGACGCAATACAACATCCGGAGATCTGTATCTGTTTCAACGAGCCGGTATGTAATCATGTAACTATCCTTAAGCTTGTGCGCAACTGACCCCATACACAGACATTCGGATGTGACTAGATATAACAGTTTATCTCTGAGTATTTGGATCCTAGCCTAGCGATCACCATAAGTCCGGAATACGCACGGAACGCGCCATACATACGCACCTATTCGCAGTGAAAAATAGGTTTGCGTACAGCATACACCCCTCATGCGCAATGGATGCGCTATTCATACGCGTACGGCTACGTATTAACATAATTTGTTACGAATCTCATATGGATTTAATATACCAGCTCATGTGACTGGCCAAGCCAATATCCGGAATCTTCAAATGGTCACGTCAAAAACAGGAAGGGTTTTATTTGCCAGTGTAGAAAACGTTAAACATATTGGCTAGAACCGTTATCAGGTGGCCTTTCCTGGCGCAAACGTCTGACGTGCGTCAGGTTTCTGTCTCGTGATGGCAGGGCAATACCCTGTACTCATTCATTCATTCATACGCTATGCATGCACTCAATCCCGTATTCGTTCATCCATACTCGTACATACATACATGACAAAAAAACTTACCTATACATTGACTTTAACATAATTTGTTGAACTTTTGCAGAAGCAGTTTACATTATTCCATGTGTATCATGTCACGACAGAAGAAATGAAGGACTTTTACTGGTCTGAAGTTGAACTCTTGTTCACCTGCCGAGCGGCAAGACAAAGCCCGCCCCCACGCTACCGTTTCCCCTGCCCTCCCATCTGTCCTGGGCGGCGACATGAAAGCTGCAACACCTACATACATGGCCCCATGGTGTGCATGTCATGACTTGTACATTTTTGTTTGTATTTTTACACTTTTTCATAGTCTAGTCAGAGCAGTGGCTCGTAAGGCGTTTCCGAGATAACAATATTCGGGATGAAAAGAGATTTTCAGAATTGTTGCTCTGTCTTCTTCTTCTTAGTCCATCATTCTGACAGCATATGTGTGTGAATACGATCAAAATAGTCCATGTAAGCCCTAGTTTTGAAAAATAAAGTAGCATTGAGTAAACCCCATGAGTAGCCTCTATCCTGCGGGCGAACCCCGCGCGTACGTTGACCGTTCGCCACCTGTACTGTTCTCACCCGTCCCACCGCATGGTCCCGCCCCCGTGCTGACGTCCCACGGCCTCCCCGCAGATAAATACAGGCGTCCTTCAGCAGAGGGGTAACAGTGTTGCACAAGTACAGCTTGTGATAGCGTACTCCTCGAACCAAGATGAGAGCCGTACAGGTATGCGTAATCGCTGCGGCGCTGGTATCCTTTGCCAACGCACAAGGTACTTGTATTTCTTTTTACTGTCATTACTGCTGCGATATTTTAGTATGACGGTCTCATTTTTACATTTCCATATGTTCTAATTCATCAGAAGCAAAAGCATCGTTTTTTCTTCGAAATGTAGAGTGAAATGGGGTTTCCGTATCAAGCAGAAATATAACCCGTAACCAACGAAGCTTCGAAGTCCACGGTTTTAAACTTGCATAAGGATATCAATCGATTTTGCTCAAAAGATGATGTGAGGTTACAAAATTCTTGACGAACTTTGCTTGACAACCTACTTTAAGACGGAGCTTTAATATTTCTACGTCGGCCGTTCATCAATAACCCGTGACCCTTTTCCCGTAGTTCTGCCCTCATTTCTTATGTATGCATTTACTTCTTACTTGTTTTGTTCTGCGTGGCATTTCTGTATATGCTGCACACATTTCCCTTAGACGGATGATAAGTTTGTCCTTTGTCCTTTGTTGGCAGACTTCCTACAATACTTTCAACATATTCACGGCATCTACTCCGGCGGTGACAACGCGGAGACACTTGACAACCTCAACGCTGCAGAGTGTGCAAGAAGGTATGATCGCTTCTCTTCGTCCTAATACGAAGAAATGGCAGAGTTCCCCCTTCCCGTCAGGGTCATGCCTCCTCGTAAATTAGAGCTCGCAGACTCGTCGTCCGATCGAATCGCGCCTAATGTGTGGGGGTATAAAAACGTTTATTGACCAACAGACATCCAAACCTGGAGGCAAGCTATATGCATGCTTCGTAGACTTATGAAAAGCTTTCGATTCGGTATGGCAAAACGGAGTATTCTATAAAATTCTATCTTTTTATAGGAGGTAACTTCTTTAGACTAGTAAAATCAATGTATCACATCATAGAATTCTATGTTCAAACCCCACATGGTCTGTCATCGTACTCTAGTCATTCTGCGGGGTGAGACAAGGCTGTAACATAAGTCCCCCACTTTTCAACCTTCATATTAACGATTTCTCATTCCTATTAGATCCAGCATCTTGACTCCCCATTCTTAAAGGTACTCGTAATACTAATAGCATATTCGTAGCCTGGTAGAGGCTAGCATATTTGGGGCCGATGATTTTGTGCCGCAGTGTTCCAAACTTCACTCCATCAGCTTATGAGTGCCATTGTGTCCAATGAAAATTTCTCTTTTTGACATCTGATAAAATGGCCACCACCGTCGCCATGTTGGACCAGTTATTCGGAAGATACAGACAATGATTCTCGGAGTTAAAGAAATACTGCATGTACAGTTTGGTGCTGAAGTAGAGGGAACCATTTATTTCTGACATACATGTACATATCATGAAAGTTCATGTGTTGGTAGAATATATTATAGAGAATTGCTAAACTTTCTTTCCAACACTAAGATAATGTAGGGACTTACCACTAAATTTTCGGGGACAGGGGGCGACATAGACTTTCTGATATTTATGACCCCCTCCTGCAAAAGTGGTGTCTTCCCGACGTCACTGCTGGAGAGAGAAAGGGTCATTCTGTGAACAAGGTCGACGGAGATCGACCGAAAATTTAGGGGTAAGCCCCTACATTATCTTAGTGTTTGAAAGAAAGTTTAGCAATTCTCTATAATACATGTACATATTGGGTTCGCGCGTATGTTAAACTCAGCAAAATGGCGGACACTAAATTACGTCATATTATGTGACCGCAAACACCCTATCAGCTTTGAATAATGACAGGGCAGTAACGCGAATGTGAAATACTGATACACTTAAAGACTTTGCGATTTTTACATATATTTTGGTCGTCCGACTCCTAGGTGCATTGAAGCCACCTCGTACTACTGCCGGTCGTTCGAAGTGAATACGGCCACTTCCAAATGTTACACCAGTGAAAACAACAGGTTAACCACGTCCGTCGAAATGGGCACTTCCAGTAACTACGAATACTACGAACGACTGGAGGGACAAAACGTCGGTGCGTCCGTCCTTCATGCGAATGCTTGTTTTCGTTCTTTTCTATCGCTTTTATTGTATGTTTCCAAGGAGATGGTGTCTTATTTCACTGTTTCTCAGTTCAAAACGAGACTCTTCACAAAAACATTGAATTTGCTGGATTAGTGATGTAGAAACGTTTTTTTTTAATAAAAAACGTAATATTTTACGGTGAAGTGAATTCATTGGTAATGTCTCCATTCTATTCCAGACTATGAAAATGATTTTAAGAAATGAAATAAACATTCAGACGATAGTGCCAATCATGAAATTTGTAATGATAGTAATTCTTTTATTTTTTCTTATTGAAAGATACATGTAAAAATACAAATAAACGGACGAGGACAAAGTGACGGCGGACTCAAAGTCACATTCAACTTATTTTAGCGCCGCCACTTATACAAGATGATACAATGATAGTGATTATTGTACATATTTCAAATAAATGTTCCTCTGTTTGTACAGCACCTCCGGTATCTCAGTACAGCCATTTGGTGAGGCTGAGGAACGGACCCACCGCGCGGGAAGGACGAGTAGAGATCCGCCGGAGTGAGTCGGAGAGCTGGGGGACGATCTGTGATGACTCATTTGGGATGCCCGAAGCTCACGTCATCTGCCGCATGCTGCGCTACCCACGGGCACTGGAGGCTAAATCGTCTGCTTTCTATGGACAAGGTGAATAATGTTTGATTGATACCATCGTTTAGTAGCGTGAGTAGTCCAGTGGCTAGCTACCATGCCTCTGGACCAAGAAGACGTGAGTTTGAATCCTGGCTGTGTCGCTCGCTACCGGAAACAATTGACGTTAAGCCGTCGTCCACTGTTCATTGTGCTTGTCGATAGACCTGTGAATACTTTACATAGTATGTCTTTTCTGCCACGACCAGTGGAAGAATAGCTCTACATGAGAAGTGAGCTTGACTGGTTGGAGATCACATCTCATCGACAAAAGTTCAGATTCTAAGATGGGCCTTAACAAGTCAATACCTTACAATACAAGTGATGTCGATGGGGTCAAGTAGAATACAAAATACAATTTGACCCTGTATGTTAAAGCCCTCATAGTAGCTTTGATATCATTAGACACCATCAAATTGTAGGTAACGTTTAAGGTATCTTTGGTATGTTTCAGGAAGTGGTAATATCTACCTGGACGATCTTGCCTGCGGGGGAAACGAGGACAGCATCTTTGACTGTTCCAGCAATGGATGGGGAAGTCATAACTGTGGCCACAGCGAGGATGCAGGCGTGGTGTGTGAAGAATACAGTAAGTCTCCTTTTGCTGTGAACCCTTGTCACTTACGTCACACGACAGCTTTTATGATATCAAGTTGGGGACGTCCTTATATTAATGCAGTCGAGAGTGTGTCGTACAAAATGTCGCTGTCTGGTGATCCATGATCGGTTCTGTGATAACATATGACTAGTAATTGTAGGATGGATTTGAATGCGGCTTAGACCAACGTCACATTTCCAAACCGGGGCCCGACCGGGCAGCTTTAGGGAACGTTAAGTATGATATAAAAGACACCAAACTACACAAAGCGTAAAGAGAATTGTCGTGGGCATTATTTGTGCACATTTTTACGTATACAGTTCTATTTTTCGTTTCCACAAACTGCCCGGCCGGGCCCCGGTTTGGAAATGCGATGTTAGCCTTACCTGGTAGGAGTAGTGGTCATCAGGTCCGATTTTACTCTTACCTTGGCGAGACATTCGTTCCTTCCTTCATTCATTCATCCATTCATCCGTTTGCTCTCAAACATGCAGATCGCCAGTGTGCGGACTTAGTGTTGACAAACGGTACCGTCACGTACTCGATGGACACCGCGTACTTCAGCTGTGACGCCGGCTACATGCTGGTGGGAACCCCCGCCAAGAACTGCACAGCAGACGGAACCTGGGAGGCAGGCAACGTCACGTGCCAACGTATGAGATCTTTCGTCGTATAAGGGTAAAAGGCATAGTAGTATAAGGTATAAGAGTATAGGGTATGGGACTCTAATCATAAGTTATTAGAGTATAAGAAGTATGAAGTATAAGAGTATAGGGCATGAGAGTCTGAGGTATGAGAGTATGCAGATATAAGAGAATATTCACATTTCTCATAAGTAAGTTTCTTGAAGGTTCATATGTATAGCGTAAATGCATGCATTCTTGAAGGAACTGTGAAGTAATATAGAAATCATATTTGAGGGGGGGATGTTCCAGTAACTTTCAGATATAGTATTGAAAAAAGGATATATAAAGAAAAACAATTAAAATGATACCTCTTGACCCATGGAAACGACACATAGATAAAGCTCAAGTATCATTGAACTGGGACGGGGGCTGCTACCGACTACCAGCCACCTTTTAGCCGTGGCTTATCTCAAACGTCTGGAAGGCCATATGGTCCTAAATAAGACCAGGACGAAAATTTCTATGTTGGTTGGAGGATTGTATTTTTTTCATAAACCCCAAAGCTCATCTATTGCCCTTATTTGGCAGCCACTGTGTGCCAAGTCCCGCCCCCTGTGACTCACGGAGAGATGACGTACACGGGACTGACGTATGCCGAAGTCGCCACGTACACCTGCGAACCCGGTTACACCTTCAACAACCCGTCCGAAACGGTCACCTGCGAGTCCCAGGGGCACTGGGACTTCATCACACCTCCGGCATGTGAAAGTCAGTCCATGTTTCTTTAACCTCTACGTAAGGGGCCAACTTTATACTGTTCAACCGGAATATTGGGTAAAACGAATGTCATTTATTACCTCCATGAAATGTCATGAAATGGAGGTTATATTTTCTGTTATGTGTCTCTGTCTGTGTAGATGATTACTCAAGAACGGCTGGATGGATTGGTTTCATACTTGTTGTGTTGGTGGGGTGTGATGAAAGCTCGAATCGATGAGATTTGGGGCGCCGTATCTGTCGTTATAATCGATGTAATAATATCAGAAATCACCCCTATATGTGAGATATATTGGTACAGGCATCGTGCTGTATGTGTTTGTTAATGGGCTTAGCTCCAAGCAGATGGTGACAGCTGTTTGGGGGTGTCTCTGTCTGTATACAAGATTACTCAAGAATGGCTGGATGGGTTGGTTTCATACTTGTTGTGTTGGTGAGGTGTAATGAAAGCTCGAATCGATGAGATTTTGGGCGCCGTATCTGTCGTTATAATCGATGTAATAATATCAAAAATCACCCCTATATCTGCGATATATTGGAACAGGCATCGTGCTTTAAGTGTTTGTTAATGGGGCTTTGCTCCAAGCAGATACCCATAACAGTAATATCCATTACTCTTAAATACAACCGACCATCAACATACATAACATCCACAAAAAGCAATGAATATTTCATGGAGGTATGAGGTCCCCGAACTCTAGTTAGATACTGTACATCTAAATCAGTCGAAAACGAAATGCATTATGTTTCCAATTACTCGTTTGACCACACCGAAAGAACCACATTGTTTAAAGAAGTCACAATGACGTTCTTCCCCAACTCTCTCATATTCACGGACGAACAGAAGCTCACTTTTCTCTTAAATCACAGAAGTCGCAGATTGTAGAAAACGTTGGGCTCTTTGTCTTTCTCTACTTCCAGCAAAGAAGGCATACTCAACCTGTCTGTATACATGTAACCAACACTAGTATTTGAGTGTTCTCTTTTACAGTAATGTCTATCTTTGTCCATTGTCACGTGTGAGCCCCCTATGTCTCTACCATGTACTTTAAGTTGACCTAAGGACATGAGAATGATGGCGACTGAGACTCCGATATTCACTGGTTTGGACTAACTTTATTGGTCTTTTTCAAGAAAACAGAGACTCACCAATCACCAGAGTGTAAAATTGGAAGGAAAGGAAGAACTCGTCGTGAACGGCAGCGCTACAGTCATAAACTTTCCTTATCTATTAATGCATTTTTCACCAGTTATCTGCGGTAATAACCAGCTCCTGACGCACGACAGAGGCGTCCTGCTGAGCCCGAACTTCCCCGGGAACTACGAGAACTCCCAAACCTGCACCTGGCACATCAAGCCGAGGGATAACCACATCGTGCTCTTCAAGTTCAACGTCTTCAATACCGAACACAATTATGACATCCTCACTGTGTATGAGGCACGTATAACTATGCAGATCTTCTTTCTACCTTGGCTGAGATTTATTTTCGGTGCCATTTGTGGGTATGTTTGTCAGTGAACTTGTTTTTGTAGGCAGCACATCACAAGATGCTGTTTAAGGATATCTAAATTTATGATGTCAAAATCATATAGATGTTGTCAAAATAAAGGTCAAGTTTGAATATGGGCACCCTGGTAGATTTCTGCGGTATTACAACAGAGCTTTCGGTCTTGTTTCAACAAGTTTATGTGTATGTGCGTATTGGCCTTTGAAACGCATAGGAACTTAAAATTGACATATACACGTAAAGCACATTAGATTGGTCTCGACATTTTTCAGGTGGGATGTTTGGTCACGTTCATATTCAGCTTTACAGGTCATGAAAATACAACCCTTCCTTCCTTCTTCCGCCTTCCAAAGCTCATCATTACTCTATTCATCCATTCGCAGGGGTCCTCAGAATCAGGGAAGTTGATGCTCACCTTATCCGGACAGTACATGCCTGTAGACGTGTTCAAGACAGAGGCTGCGGACGAGATCTTCGTACGCTTCCAGTCGGACGCGTCCTTCTCGATGGGCGGATTCAACATGTCGTACTGGGGTAAGAAACGCATCACGTCGAGAAGGGACACAGAACTTTATCATCAGAATTAACCATGCTAGGATTGCGTAGTCTGTCCATACTATTCTTACCCCGGTCCATCGTTTTCCTGCCAAGTTCCCTGCTAGAATAGGCCATGACACCTAGGTTAGATTTGTGGGGCTTTGGGAAGACGTAATATCAACTATATTTCTGAAAATTAAACAATATCAAGAATCATTACACAAAAAGGACAGTATGCAGTAGTACCCAATGACTGATGAGACAGTAGGCGTTGTTACAAATCAACAAAAAAATTCTTGCTTCATACATGACGTTTATCTCTGCCAAATGTACGGTCTTACTATTCTCCAAGCAGAGGTTGGATCCCCTCACTAGCTAGCCGGTAAAAATCCCCACCACTACAATCTCGGTGACCAGACCTATACGGTCTTACTGGTACAAGGTATTTTGGGGCCTGGTGATTGACCTTTCTTTCTGACCATGGTGGTGCTCCTGATGATCCCGCCTGAAGGGCGCAATTCTGTATCGATCACAATGTCTACCGCGCGGCACCTGTTAGGCTTAGGTCCCAATTGCACCGGTGCCCGTCAGAGATGTAGCCCCGGCCGGGCTCCGTAACCACAAACGAATTTGTCCCGGTGGATACCGGAGGGGTGTTCCCCACGGGTAAGTCAGGGACCATTTGTTACCGGGTCCCAGGCGCATCGTAAGTCTGACTTAAATTCAACCCTGTTCCCGGCCGGGCCCCAAAATATCCCGGGATCCGCAAAGTGTCACATGGGGCCTGAAAATGCCAAAAGAACAGCCCGTGAAATGCCTGGCAGGGCCGCTTTTTCTAATTGGGACCTATGCCATAATCAATAGCCGATAGATTTTTAAACATATACTTTCCGTTCTTTAATACCACACAGCTGCAGACTGCGCGACCCCCGCACTATCCTTTCACGGGGGCAACACGTTCTCGAGCACTTTGACCGGTGCCACCGTGTTCTACAACTGTGACCAAGGGTACGACCTGATCGGACAGGACAGCGCCACCTGCACGGCGAGCGGCTGGTCTTCTGCAGAACCTACCTGTCAGAGTAAGGGACCTTCTGGAAAGACCTGTACATCCATATCTGTTTGATACATGTAAAAGTTGGTGTGAACTCATAAAGACGACGTACTGGAAATAACTAGAATATTACTATCTATGATTATTGTTCTGGGCATTATTATCATTATTTGTTTTATAATGTTCATCTTGTATGATTTTGTTACAACAGCCATCTTCATGGATCTTGTCCTGGTAATATTTTTATTAAGTGTCTTATCTATGTGACCAAAAATTAGCAAAACGATGTTTAGGAGAATTAACGTCTACAGAAGTATCGCCCTCCATCTATGTTCTCTCATCCATCCAGTCAAAGACTGTCTGCCCCTCCCCACGCCTGACCACGGCACCGCCAGTTCCACATGCACCACGTACGGCTGTACCTACAGCTTCTCGTGTGACGTCGGGTACGAGCTGACCGGGTCCAGTCAGAGGACGTGCACCAAAGATGGGATCTGGAGTGGAAACGATACCACGTGTGAAGGTATTTAGAGAAAGAAATTGCATCTCAAGTTTCATTTTCCTCTGTGTCTGTAGATGAAATCTGAAAGTACAATACTTATTTCTATATACTTATGATATGACATGTGCCATGATGTATACGTTCACTTAATCTACTTCACGTGCCAACTTCGTCTATTTTATGGGCCCATGTTTCTTTTGAGGCCGACAGCTTTACAGTTTCTGACATACTAATGTGCATGGATGGGTACTTAGTATGTCTGTGTGTGTTGGGGGGGGGGGGTATGGCGCAGTGTGTATCGGTTTATTTCACGACTTTGTAACGGAACATTAGGATACCGTATCTAACAACTGTTAAACCAGATAGTTTGGCGGGATCTTTCTCTATCGATAAAAAACACTTTGCTGCAAAGTGGTTTTATGTATAAGACTATGCTTACCGCATCATTTCTCACTACGTTTTGTCTGAATAGTTGTGCACTGTCCTGAGTTGTCGCGGCCAGCGTTTGGGAAAATCATCGGGAGCGGCACGATGTACGGCACGGTGATCCAGTTCACCTGCCTGCACGGCTTCCACCAGGGCTCGTCCTCCAGGACCTGCCAGGCGGACGGCACGTGGTCGGGACAGGACGTCATCTGTTACGGTAAGCCTCCACTAGGCCTTCCTACGGGCGTGCGGGAATCGTAGAATTTGGAGAAAAAAATCGGGAAATTGGCCAGGGGAGTCAGTCCACGCTTAGGTTCCTGCACGGCCGACCAACTCCTCTGGTAGCAAAACTTCTCAGGCAAATTCTTCTCCCTAGCCCTATAATAGCCAGTGTAGTCTGTCTGAATTTGAACAGGACCTTACATAATCTGTTAATAATTCTGTAGAACAAAAAAGGCAACTTACACTAAAGTGTCGATGACCAAACATGTCCGTAGATGTGCCCGATATACATATATACATATGACTGACGTCGTATTTCACACTTTCTATCTTTCTTGTATCTCTCTGTCTCCCTCCCTCCCACTCCCCTTGTGCGTCTATAGCTAACACAACATCGTATGTCCATGACTAATCTAATAGTTCAACCTTGTTGTTTCCAGACCCAGTCCAGTGTAACTTTGAGGCGAGCATCTGTGGCTACCAACAAGATCGCCAAACCGACGACTTTGATTGGACCAGGAACAGTGGAGTAACTGCGTCCTCTGACACAGGGCCGAGCTCAGGATACAATTCCAGTATGTCAATGAGATAGGAATTTACGTTTCTACAGTTATAACAGCCTACTTTAGGTATCTTTTACTAAGGGCATTTTATATATATATATATATATATATATATATATATATATATATATAAACAGTTACACAGTCTATTTTGTAAAAGATTTAAGCTAGCGTCCCCAATCAGGAGGTAAACCTTTTATGATCCCTGCCAGACCCTCGAGCCGGAGTTTGGGCGCGTGTTTGTGTGACGATGCGGATGAAGTTAGCATCTCTTTCAACTGATATTGTCTACCACTGCTGATTATCTTCCAATGCCATTTGGAAGTCACCATTAAGGCTTGAACCAGTATGTTGAACACCACTATAATCTTGGTGGTAGTTATGACTTTAGTTGTAACATAATTATAACCCGTATATTCATCACCTAACACGTGATCACGGATTTGTTTCCGCAGACTGGTACTTGTATACTGAGGCGTCCAGCCCGCGTGTTCAGGGGGAGGTGGCTCGGATCTCCAGTGCAGAGTTCCAAACCGAGGGATGTCAACAGCTGCAGTTCTACTATCACATGTACGGGAGCGAGATGGGCACTCTTAACGTCTACTTGGCGACACGGTACGTCAAACGACATCGCCTTTGGTGCCCTGTAGTATCCTTCTTAAGCCCCTGTCACATACTGCCGACCATGGCTTCCCGACTATCTCCACACCATGGTTGAAAGTTAGCCTGGTATCCAGTCGTATTATAGCTCCCGAGTCTCTTCTGTCCTCTCCACAAATACGGAGAGGACAGAAGAGACTCGGCGGCTATAATACGGCTGTATACCAAGTTAGTTGAAAGTCAGTCTTGCGCAAGGTCTTTTGTGGTTGGGATTTGGTCGACGAGGTTGTCAACTGGTCGTCGTTCTGCGCCAGCCTACCATATATAACTTTTGAAAATCAAAGTCATATTCTGCTTAGATGCGGTCCGAGGGTACTACCAACCCAAAGCCGACCTTGGTTGGGAAGTGGAAAGTTTCGGGAAGGTCCTGAATGTGTGACAGGGATCTTATGTACATGTACGTCACGCATTGACTTCAGTCATAACTTGGGCCGTAGGAGGATGACACCGTGACGTTGTGACTTGTTCATGTCGATTGACAATACTGTAGACAATGTCTTAACTTGACCAGGGTTTGCCTATATTTCAGTCCATTGGGGCAGTTGTAATCACAATACCCTTCAGAATAAAGAAATCAACTGTTCTTTATAGGACACGGTTTCACTTTGATGAAAAATACATAGATTTTCAGCTTCATCATTGGGATATTTCTGATTCATATTGTTTTAACATTATGTGATATACATGTAGGACGTACCACATTACCAGCGAGCTTGCCTGGACGGCTTCTGGCGAAGACGTAAATTCCTGGCGTGCTGTGACAATTGATCTTCCAGAGGAGGGATACCACAAGGTAGGACAACTTCATAGTGGTTTATTTTTTTTGTAATCGTAAAAAAGTTCAACTATGTTCTTCTGCTCCTGGGGTGCCAGTTTGATATGTTTGTCATGTTTGGTAAAGTTTAAGTCCCAATTCCCATCCCGGGGCCCGGTCGGGTAGCTTGCGGAAACGAAAAAGTAGGATATAAAAGGCAACAAAACACACATAACGTAAAAAAAATAGTCATGACCATGATTTGTGTATATTCCTAGATAAATATTTGTAGTTATCGTTTCTGCAAACATCCCTGCTGGGCCCAGGTTTAGAAATGAGACCTAAGCCTTAGTGACATTGGCTCTGTATCTGTATCTATATAGCCAGTATAACCGCCGTTCGGCGTAACACACCAGCTTCGCAGGCACGCGGCGCGGCAGCAGCTGGTTATATTGCGCCGAACGACCCGAACGGCTCCTACCCAGTTCATTCAGTATGCTACAACAAAAACAGCTCGCTACACTGCCTTGAAAGCCTGACTCGCTGCTGTGAGTCGCTACGTCTCACCGGTGCCATACCGCAAGTAAAACTCAACCTATTGCTGACGATGACGTGAGACAGTACTTTTTAGGGGTCCGACGTAGTTACTTAGTACATAAATCCCCTAAAAGTATTTAGATCCGCGAAATGTGCTTGTAAACAAATACAGCACTTTTTATTTTATTTTTAGGTGACATTTGAGGCCATCCAAGGAACGGGCTTCGAGAGTGACATGGCCATTGATGAGATCTCGCTCATACCAAGCGACCACTGCCCAGGTTTGTTTATCAGAAGTTACCACACACGTGGAGGGGTGAGAGAAAAACTGTCTCATCTTTATTTGCCCTCACCCTAATATGACATACAGTAAAAACAAGTTAAACAGAAATAATTGCTCTTCTAACGTCAAGCAAATTTGCACACCAACAGAATGATAAAACCTACGCATCCTGAACCGGCAGGTTGGTCCTTCGGTGCAATTAAACGTAATTAAGAGACTTTTTTGATTCAAGAATATTCCTGTGTATCTTTCTTGAACTTTTCAAATGCTCATTTTCACTTGAATGCTTCACTATGATAACCATGTGTGTATAATTTCCGTCTTTGTTAGTTCCCACCACGCTTCCACCGACAACAACAACCATTCCACCAACAACAACGCTGCCACCGACAACAACCCCTCCACCAACAACAACCCCTCCACCAACGACTTCAACTCTTCCACCATCGACTACAAGCCTTCCTCAGACCAGCACCCCTCATGTGCACCCGACCACTGGCAGCCCCGTTATCGTCGGCTACAACACCACATCAGGCCCGGTGTCCTCAACAGTCATCCCTCCTACAGGTTCATGCAACGAAATACATTTCGTAGACCCAAAATTTACAACAATTCAAATACGATGAGTCACTGATCGACTACTCCATTCCAATTCTTGCAACGATACCCTTGTAACTTACAATCTGTACAGCTTCATTCTTGTGATTCTCCCACCAATCGAAATCATCCTCACATGGTTGTGTAAAGTCTTAATAGTCTGGTTGCAAAGGTTTAAAGCAAAATAAAATTTCTATCGTTAAAACAGAGGACAACAGTTGATAAAGCTACATTGCTGAATCCAATGACCAGCATAATGACAAAAGTCGAGATTTTCAGTACCAAGGACAGTACTTGTTATCTCCTGATAATGCAAGTGATTGTGTCGCCTATCGTATGCGAGAAAACGTCTGACAAAAATTGCTTTCCTTCTTACCTGACCCAGCCTGCAGGCATAACTATCACCTGGCGGCAAACAGCATCGATGTGATGAGCTCCCCCGGGTACCCCCTGAAGTACGAGCCTAACGAGGACTGCTGGTTCGTCATGACTACCGAGCCTGGCTTCGGCGTGCAGATCAGCATGTTGAACTTTGACCTACAGCCTCGACCTCAGCCGACCAATGGCGTTTCCGGTGACTGTGCCGATTACGTCATTTTCCACTTGTGAGTATTAAGACTCTGTGCTACTTTTTAGATACACTTGACACAAGTTTTCAATTCTCAACATCTCACTGATTGTCAATAGCGATATCGCAATCCATGGTAGATAATGAATATCTTACAAGTTTTCGTTGTTTCTGTTGGTGAAGCTACATTGCATCGATAAGAAACGTTTTAAGGGTGTCGTCAAAATGTGCATTTGATTTGCATTCTTCTCATTTTTGTCGGCGTTTTGTATTCTAGTATTTCTTGGGCACCTGTTGAGGCTAGTTATATTCGAGTCTTCTTATGTGGTACCTACATGTAGGTAGTACCGTCCTGGTTAATTTAATGGTTTGGAATAGACCATGAAATTAACTATGATGGATAACCTGCTATTTACATGTACATGTAACTTGGCCTGCGTTTGTTCTTCCTTATACACATTATGCTAGCCTGATTAAATCTCGCTTATAGCAGCCCGCCCAACATCCGCCGGCCCACTCGGCGGGGAGGGGCCAGTTACAGCCCTGGACAGCGGAGTTTGTGTTACACAGACTAACATTATACATTCTCATATCATATCTGTGACTGTTTCCTCCGCCTGTCCAGACCGCTGGGAGGTCGGCCGTCCCCTCCGTCTTGTGGCACGGCCATCCCGGCGGGGTCCAAGCTCTCCGCGCCCGTCGACACCACCCTGGCGGTACGGTTCGTGACGGACGGCTCCGACGAGCGCAGCGGGTTCAGCGCCGTTATCCAGAGCCTGCCCGCCGATCTGCTCACCACTACTATCACCTTCGCGGACTGAAAACAGTCTTTTGATAGTCTAAAATAAATACTCTTCAATCAGGGGTTCGGCTTTGGCTACATTTTGACGTGTATTTAAGCTTTCTAATTTTTTTACCGTTTTCTTATAAATGTTTCGCGGTCGAACATAACATAGAGAAAACGGTACAAAGATAAAGTCCGATCAAAACGCTAAAGAGTATAAGATAAAAGAGCGTATGACAGAGAGTATAAGAGAGAGAGAGAGTATGAGTCTTAAGAGAGAGAGTATAATTATCAGAGAGTACGATGTATAACAGAGTATAACGTTAAGAATAAAGCTAAACAAACCGAACCAAATCAATGCAATGGTGTTTTCTTTACTGAACAACACATGCAGGCGATTTATGGTACCCAGTTTCACAGTTAGCTAACTCTATTTAATACCAAACCGTCATATTAGTTATGATGTTAGAATTATTGCCTCGTGCTGCTTTATCCATATATCAATTTATGTTTCATGTGACCCACGAAGAGAGGCAAAGGATCATTTGACAATTCTACCGTCAGTGGTTTGGGTAAGGCCTACGTCACATTACCCAGGGTGTCCGCGCGGTGTCTAACCGATATAGGCCCCGGCCGGGCTCTGAAGCCGGGTGGACATCGGCTCACGTAGTCACAAATCATTTTTTCTTCACGCGTCCCGTTAGAGGTCCTGGGGGGCTCCGGTGGGCATTCCGGCGGCTTTCGTGCAATAGTCGTATGCTTTAATCCGTTATCGGTCGATTTCCGGCAGGTACCCGTAAGCTGTCCTGGGGATGTCCCGGGGTACCCCGTAGGGGTCTGGTGGGCACGTGCCGCACGTCACCATTGCTTCCTTATTTTTGTTGCTTCTTTGTCCTTGAAGAAGAGAGACTAGCGGAACGGCAGTGCCAGAGAGGAAGATCGTGGTGGGTTCAACTCTGGTTGAGGCGCCGACCCATGTTTGGGTTCTGCAATACGCTGATGAGCAAGCTAATGCGAGAACATTGTTGCAACTTTAAGTTCTTCATGCGCATGGAGCACCAAATGTTCTATGACCTGCTCATGTGTGTGGGATCTTTGATTGAGAAGACTAGAAAGTGAGTTTTTACTGCTGATATTTCCTCAATATTTCCTCGCCGGGGTCCGGTTCATTTTAAGTCTGAGTTAAAATGAACCAGGACCCCGCCCGAGACCAAAAATAACCCGGCAGCCGCTGGGAGACCAGCAGGACCTCGACCGGAAGTGCTAAGAAACAGCCCGTAAATTACCCGCTCGGGTCCCTATGTGGAAATGTGACTGTGTCCCAAATTGTCCTGTTTGATGACCGAGGGACCCCGTCAGCGGCCCTGGCGGTGTTCCGGGATGACACCACGGATGCAATAGTTTGTAATGTAAGAAATTTGGGCCTGTACCGTCGAGTACCGTCGGGGTGCCGGGCGGTTACTGGACGGGTACTGTAGGGGAGCCTGCGATGTGTTCGCGATTAGTTGACGGCTTGCATTCGGCGTATTTTCCTGCCCGGGCCCCGGTTGATTTTAACTCCGACTTAGAATCAACCGGGGCCCCGCCCGAGCCCCAAAATAGCCCGGCAGCCGCCGGGGGTCTCCCGGGGCCCCGCAGGAAAGTGCAACAAATCAGTCCCTAACATACCCGGCCGAGCCCCTTTGTGGAAATGTGACGTTAGCATAATGTAACGTGTTATGCCAAAGATATGCAAAAATTTCAGGCAAACTTGATATTAAATGTTGTAAGGTGCTATTCTATTCATCAAGCCCAGGCAAATATGATACAAGTACGAGAATCAACGATTTTTTGTAGTTGTTTATTAATGAAATGTAAAAAAAATACACAAAGAACGATAGAAGAATCACTACCACCGATGAATCCACGAAAGTCCTGCGTTCCTTCGTCTGCAAATATGTAAGAGTTTTTGAAATGTCTTGTGTTCTTGAGCATCCGCCGTAACGTCATCTAACAAGTGTTTCAGCTTCAGACAGTCAGTCCGATAGGCAAAGCCTGGGTCCGGTCAATGCTTCTTGCTAGTGTTTTCGACAGAAATCAAGTTGCTATACTGATATCTTGAGTTCATCTCTTGAGAAATCTTAAATCTATTTAGTGCACTGAAGGTTTTAAACTGTGCATGGTAAATCATTTAACATGCATATGTCTGTCTGTGACACATAAAAATTGTCATTGACCTAATCCATGTAATGTTGATGCTTCCCATTTTGGATCAACAGCTTAAGGTATGTTAATAAGGATACGCAACGATGTCGTAACAAGCGATATCAGGCGATATTATGTGTTAGCCATACAGGTCAGTTCGGTATAGATTTCGAACGTATCACGACATCAAATAATTACACAAAGGGATTTAGAAAGGAAACTACAGGTAATTCCTCTTATGCTTCATATGCATTCAGAGCACCACACACTTACGTTAAATCACACAAAAACGTGTTTATAATAGCTACTTTGCTATTCCACAAATTTAGCTCGATGCCACAAACCACACCACAGCTACAATAAACTTATTATGCTATCAACACACCCAAGATAAATCCTACGAACAGTGCCCATAGTAGTTATACATTTCTTATCAGAGTGGCCTCAGATGGTGCCTGAAGCTGTTGACTAGTAACGCTTCGATGGTGTTGATGAAGCCGGATGTGTCGACCATGTTGTACGAATGAAGTGCGCATGTCATTGTACTTTGTGTCCAATGGATGTCATCTCCATTTCTTCTTACCGCTCTGCTTCCTGAAAAACACATAGCAGGTATCAATAGGGACATATATCTTAACAGATCTGGTCTCATATGTTGTCAGTGCATTGTTGTGACTATTTCTTTAGGATATCATTTTCACAACTGGTTTTACAGGTTTGTTGAGTAACACATCACTGAACAACTCGAGCACGGTAAGGCTTAGGTCACATTAAAAAAAGCTATCGGGAGCGAAAATAAAGATAGAAAAGACATCAAAATACACAAAATGTTAAAATGATTAAAGGGCATAATTTGTGTATTTTTCTTGGTATACAAGTTGATTTTTCGTTTTTTGAAACATCCCGGCCGAGCCCCGGCTTGGAAATGTGACCCAAGCCTCAACCGTCTTAACCGTCAAAAGACGTAAATAGATAAATGAAGCTAAACAAGCGCTCTATACGTTCTTTTTTCAATTGAGGGAAAATGAACAAAAACAGACTGTCTATGCCTTGGTAATACGTAAGAACTAAATAGCACGTTCTTACTAGAACAGCAGAAAAGCAATATATTGATTGACATGAATAACCTAAATGTTACAAACTTTTCACCATCAACATGACCATTTATAATATTCGGTGCACGAATAGAAACTTTTGAAAACTACCCGTGACGTTCAATACTATACACTATACACAACCAAAGAGCAGCGGTTTCATTTAGTTGTCTGCGCTGCCCTGGGGATATGCGCTCATTCTGTCTCAACTGTTCCGCAAATGGTTCCACAAACAGCCGTCTAAAGGTGCAAACCGCAATCTTCGTTGTTACCTTCTCTGACGAGGATAGGTTTGGCATAAAAACGGGGTCCGAATTCTTCTCTTTCTTTCCGGTCTGACAAGAACTTTTAAAAAGAGCTGACGTCAACATTTTCTGCAATGCGTTGATACTTCCATACCTTAGATGCAGACTAAACGAGCAAGACGACCACAACTACAACCGCAGTCAGAACTACTGATGTAGACCCAGCGCACAGCATCATTGCTGTCCTCCCACTACACCAAGGAGAGTCGGCGCCCGTCTTCCTGTGGTTATGACGCAGCTTTCGTAAAAACCTTTTTCCCCTGGCCATTCTCACACACTCTTCCTCCCAGACTGAGGAAATTCGCTTCGGTTGCTTCTTCACTCGCCCGACTGCTTTGACTCACCTGTTTCTGCACGTATGCATACGTAATGAGAGCCAAACCAAGATGGCACTCGGCCAAAAGGCAAAAACGAAATGGGTTAACCTTTGGATTATTAGCTTGCTGCTCTGAAAGGAAAACAAGAGTCCGTGGGACATAACACTCCGTGAAATAATTATGGTGTTTGTGGTGTGGCTAAGGTGTTTGATACCCTGGGCTTGTTTAACCACTAACAGGCCAAATGTCAGACAGATCCATTAAAAGGATCTTGATTTATAGGTGCGAAGACACAGACCGAGACGAGAACAAGTTGTTCAAAGTATGAAAATCTCGCCTTAGCAAAGAAGGCTATCGTTGTATATGCTTGTATACTCAACATCTAGAGTTTCATCTGGACTAACAGGTGTTTTATCAATTTGCCTCCAGATAAAGTACGCCAAGACAACACGTACATAACCCAACATCTGCTTGGAGATAATCCAATTACCGAACGACCAAACCATCTGGCGACATCGATAGCGCTTGTTGCAATACCAAGAAGATAGGGGAGATTTCTGAAATATTGCATTACTTATACCGACAGTTACGGTGTATCATCTCGAAATTATGAGCAGACGACATGACAAAGTGCCATTCCTGTGTCACCGACGAAAGGTAGTGGATTCTATCTGAAAAGTCTAACCTTCATCGACGAGACATGCATACGAATACATCAAGAGGATCTTAGGGATACAGCTGCAAACGGCGTTACAACCCTAACTACAATACTCCGTCAGAAGGTGACCCCTTCTTCCCAAGGTTAGTTGTACGACTGACATAGCATTTGAAAAAAAAGGCCCTATATATGTTCTTGCATTGCTACACCAGCTGTCAGACACAATCCTTGTGGCGATAGGTGTTTTACTGCATTCCCCAGACGAGGACACTTGCCTTTAGGCGATACCTACAAAACATATGGCGATACAGTCATGACCTCACCAGTGCAAAACAAATCAAGGGCGTGCATGTACCGTCATCTAGTTTCTGGACACACACACACACAAACACACACGCACACACACACACACGCGCACGCACGCACGCACGCACACACGCTCGTTTCGTACGACTCATGAGTCACTCATCCACGACCTTTCCAAGAAGAAACGTGACAGAAGGTTTAACGTTAAGATCACTCATTCTTCTCTGGACATTGTACCATATCAATACATGGATAACTCCACAAACAACATTGTGAAAACTCACCTTGAACCCTAACGTACGCTTAGTTCACAACTATCCCGAAAACGACGAGGAAGATGAGAGAGAGGCCCATAATCACCATCACACATATCATGGTACCAGTGGATGTCGAGTCGCGCAACCCTTCTTTACCGGTACCGTATGGTCCAAAGTATACGCCCTCCATAGTCCGCGGACCAAAGATTATCCTGTTTCTAACGCAGAATGTTTTTTTTACACCAACAGTTCTTGCTGTTGTTGTTTTGAGTGACCGCCTCTACGTCCCCTTTTGTCCAGTATGATTTCATTCCTTCAGGCAACATATCGATCAAGGGAGAAACCATTTATTCTTATGGGGGTAGATTGTTTAAAAAACTGTTTAAATCTAAGGTGGTAGAACAGCTTGCAAGTTAATCATGCCCATATGGACGTATAATAAGCACAAATATTCAAGATGTGTTATGTTTGCGTAGCATTGGGCCTATTAGAACTCAGCTGATTTTCTACCTTTTACTGGACCGTGAAAGATTCTCAATTCAAAAGTTAGTCAAGCAACGTACACCAACGTTTGAAGCGCCGTCTGTCTGAAACATCTGCCCGTTTACCCAAAAACACATCCAGTCATTAGAGTAACTTTCACATTGAGTTTAGCATAATCTGAATGTCTACCTTTCATCGACGTAACCATTGAATAGTGGCTTGGGGCTAATAAATGGGTGCAAAACAAACCATCTAGTGTCTGGTCACTAGCACACGAGCGTGGTACAAATTTACAGACTGACAGACACACACACACACACACACACACACACACACACACACACACACACACACACACACACACACACACACACACACACACACACACACACATACAAACACATACGCACAAACACAAACATAAACACACACTGCAATAACCCACCTCCTCCTATCACACATTTAGTTCACAACAATGGCGAAGACGATGAGGAACACGATGGAGGCGCACAGGATAACCATTGTACATATTGTGGTAGTCGTGGATGGCGGCGGCTCATCGTTTGGTCCGAAATACATGCCGTACATAGCCTCACTATAGAAGGCGCTATTTCCAGCGTCGGGCGATTTCTTAAACCAATTAGGCATTTCAGTGCTTGCTGTTGTTGTTTTGACCGACCACTTATTTGCCCCTTTCTACGCAGTATGATTTTAATCCTCAAGGCAACATACAGATTGAGGGAGAAACCATTTTGTATGTACTGAGATGTGTATCTTTTTCGAAACCTGCTCAAACTAAGATTCTTTAGCACCCGGGAAGTGTGGACTCATATGAAGTTATCATAAACACACACACACATACATACATAAATACATACATAAATACATACACGCCATTTAAGATTGACTGTATTTGCATGCTACTGTGTTGTTTTGTCGCCAATATTTTTGCTGACCCCTAATTGATGGTTTGGGCCCAAAACGTACTTGTCGGACCTGTTTTCTTTAAACAGTGTTTGGGAAGGGTTCACTGATCTGCGTGAACCATTAGTGTGTGAGAAGAATTGACAAACAAAAAAAACTCTCAGCATATTTTGTCCAACGTTTCTCACTTGGTTTCTTATCTAAAAAAAAGAGGGCGTTCGAGTAAGCAGAACATCAAGAAAACCTTCAACCACAAGAAACCATCAAAATATGTCTTCTGAGATGTTATAATGATGAATATAAAAAGATGGAATTCAAGAGAAGTGCTTGTGAATTTTGCCTGGGGGGTTTCAAAAGTAGAACAGAGAAACTGCCTTTCTATGGGAATATTTTCGAAGGCAGTTTTTTTTTACCTTGGTTTTATTTCATGTGCACCAACTACGAGTACAAAGATTGGGATGCAACTTACCATTTTGTAATCATGCTGCGAACACAACTGCGAGTACGACGACAAAAACCAGTACAATGGACGACGCAGCCAGCACGTACAGGATGCGAGTACTACGGGAGGCACTGGGTTTTCTACCACTGTAGGTGCCATCTTCACCGACGACGTGATAGTAGGGGTAATAGTTGGCCCCGAAAGATGTGCCAGTGCGGCCAGGCATTTTGATCGGTCCCTTCGGTGCTGAAATATGGCTGAATGTATCGGCTGATCCTCTGTTATTACTTGAGGTCGGTGAACTGTGTCAACGTTACAAAACAGGACGATCCCATTTTCTGGCAAGTGTGAGAGAAATAGTTTTGGTTTTGGAAACGTGGACCCTTTAACCATGGACGTAATTTTTTACTTTCTCTCTGTTTCTTCCGAGGAATTTCGAATCATGATACAGACACTGTATCTTGTGTTTAAGAGCTCACTTTATTCCGTAACAACCATGTAAATACATAGCTACACAATGAAGACACGATACAAGACTATGCGGTCCTGTACAATAATCCCTATATAGATAAGCCGCAACAAAACGTCAATATGTATTTTTTTAAGTGAAAGCAAAGCGTCATAAAAGAACGATATGCTGTTCTCAAAGACCTGCACCTAACGTTAATTCTATATTACGTTTACTTGGTACATTCTGCAAGGTCACTTGTACGCCTAGACCAACTAAACATCTATAGTCTATCTGTAGTCTTTAGTTGTGTAGAGTACAACTCAGACCATAACAACGTGGTCATGCGTCTTCGTGGTCGGTCCTATTACTGCATGGCTGACAATTGTGACATTGCATTTCGATTAACCACATGATTTTTGTAAGTTATCGTGCTTGAATTTTGTGTCAGCATACATTTTACAACATAACAACGTTACACAAATCTTTGAAAATTCAAACGGTTAATTTTGTCCCTTCTTCTCTGGTTTCTATATCTGGTTTTCAATCGTGGATTTACATGTATATTTTTTTCATCAAACAGTCATTCTTAAAGCTGTATCACTTTTGATATACAGTATTTACTATCCTTTAAAGCTGTCTACGACAATGGACCTTGGAATTTCGTTGGTGTTCAATTAAGTCCACGTACGGTTCTGTTTTTTTTGTACGTAACGCTAGTTCACCTTTTTCCGTTGGGTAACCTATATCCGTTGCTTTTAGGTTGTGTATTTAGGCACATCAAGTAGGCGGGTGATAGTTTTGAACTGCAATATCCTGACAATATTGCAATTTGAAACTAAAGTCCATCAACGTGATATCCCCCAATACCCTGTTTTTAAAAGCAACGGATATAGGTTACCCAATGGATAAAGGTGAACTAGCGTTATATCAACCGGCATTCCGTACGAATTTCTAGTGGCGTGCGTTTTCCCGCGTGCCACAGGGCGAGTCAAACATGAAAATATGCACACTGCGACCGAAAGACAAGCAAAACACCGCAACGTAATCTCCAAGCAGATCCAACAGTGACATAAGATAGTATCAAAGCTGGCCAAGGAGTATAGCCGGCATAGGGAGTTAGACGGGCAGCATACACACTCCTAGTTCGGCTTCACTCCTTCGCCAGCTTTTGATACTATCTTGTTCTACCGTAGGATCTGCTTGGAGATTACCTGCAACGCAAGTCAGAACCAGTCGACATGTACTTGGAGATCAGTCATTGGTTGTGCCGTTGCGGGCGTGACGGTTAGCTCGACTTGAACATGTCGCACAGGAGCCGCTCGATGGGGATGTTGCCGATGGTGGGGCGGAAGAACAGCTCCTCCAGGCCGCGGGCACGGACTCCCCGCAGCGCAGGCAGGAGCAGCAGCAGCCGGCCAAACCGCACCTGTAGAACCACGTGATCAACATGACGTCAGCTCCGTCAGATTTATACTCTAACTGATCTTTACTCTAACGTTCCTCACAGTGTTATCAAAATAAGGACTTTACTGTTTCTTGGTATATTGTGGGGATATCTAAAGAATGTAAAAAAGGCGGAGTGTTAACTTTCCTCACAGTGTTATCAAAATAAGTACTTTACTGTTTCTTGATATATTGTGGGAATATCTAAAGAATGTAAAAAAAGGCGGAGTGTTGTCATACCTTGTCTTCGGAATTTTTTGAGGCGATGTACTCCCCCAACATGATCTGCGCCTGGTCCTGAACCGCCTGGACTTGTCCCGCGTCTCTTAACCCACGGGCGTCTGGAAAGGATACCACTGTTAGAATGACTATTTGTAACCAAATTTTACATACCGTGCTGTACCTGTCTTTTGATGTGCAAGATTTGCTGTATTTACTGACAGATTTTAATACCCATCGCTACAATGCCCCCTATCAGTCTGGTCCTGAACATCAGTTAACATAACAAGAAATCAAAGATCTTATATCTTTGTGAAATATCAAGAGTATTTAGTTTCTTGACTTATTCGTCAATGTGAATTTCTTTCTATGCATTATTTAGTGGAGACCATAAGGCACATAAGGCAACAGTCATATGTATATGTAGGGGAATTAAAGCAGTAAATGAGAAACTTTAATAACCTATTCTTGGATATTTTTTGACCGTCTGATTTGACCGAACCAAGTTAAAGTACGTTTACCGAACATACTGTCGGTACCCCCCCCCCCCCCCCAAAAAAAATACACATACAGACATACACAAACCAAAACCATACCGCTAGTTTACGTAGATAGCAACATTTCCTGAGCATAAACGTACCTGACTTAAAAAGCACGATTGCCTTCAGACATGCGTACTCCGTCGGGTCGACCTGTGCCTCCTGAAAGCGTGACGTCACGTCCCGAAGACCCCGGATGTCAGCCATCAGGAGTGAGGACTGCTCTGACGACTGGATGACGCGATCAGCTGACGCCGGACTGCTGGTGGCTGCCGTAAGGAGGGAACCTGGCGAAGTACATAAAGTTTAAGTCACTACAATATTCTAGCGTATTCCAGTTCAAAAAGGTTTAAAAAGAGGAGTGTGTCCTCTTGCCTTACCCAAGTTGTTGAGTTTTGACTTCTGCACATTACTACATACGTTACTACTCTATCATGTTTATCTTCACCTTCTTTGCACACTTTTCCGATAATTTGTTCAAGATTGAAAATTATATCAAATCTCTCCCTGTCATGCGTGTTTGGCAACGTGGTCATCCATATGAAGACATCATCGGATCACTAACCTGGGTCGATCGGCATGGCCCACTGCGCGGCGCTCAGGACGAACAACTCGTTCCACGCCTCCTCCAATAGGATAGCCTGATCGCGGAACGGAAGTTGTAGGAATGACGGGATATTCCGTGCCCACTTGACGACGATGAAGAGCAGGCGGGCCGCGGTTTCGTACATGTTGTCCGCAGCACCCGGGAAGGGGAACTGCGCGTGCTCTGTGGGCATCTTTGAAGTTTTTCCTACATGAAAAAAATTAAAATCAGCTCTCTTTTGTGTCACAAACGCGAAAACTATAAAATACCAACTTACCGAATCTCTAACCGTGTCCCCGGTCTTCTGAACGAATACTTCGGACACATTACCGTAGAAGTTGGTCAAGGTATCAAGTAGTACTCTCCAAACAGAGGTTTGGCTCTGGCTGGTTACTTTTACGTGTTATAGAGTGACGTTCCTGTATCTCATCTCTGCCGGAAAACAACACAAAATAGAAAGCACGAAAAAAAGTCTAAAACACGTAAAAAAAAACAGACAGAGCCGAACCTATGCGCCCAGTCAATTTATGCGCGCTTTTAGTATCAATCTTTTTCTAAATACTGCAACAGTTACAATATTCCAGTTCCATTACTGTAGTGTTAAAGCCTGTTAGAGTAACTTTGAATGGCAGGGCTGCATTGCTTCGCACATAACGTACAAACAATGAGAAGATGTCAGAGTTGTAGTTACCGTCTTTGCCGTCACTATCCTGATGAAGACCCTGAACGGGTATCCGCTTGTCGGCCTGCAAAATGGCGTCTAATAACTGATGGGTCTCTCCAGGCATTGTCACGTGACTTGACTGCGTCATCAGATGGTGACTGAAGGCTCTGCCGTCCAGCAGTCCTGATTGGTCATACGTCACAAGGAACGGTCTGGTGGCTGGGACCTGGTAGGAGAGTGACAGTGATAAAGGTGCTTTTAATAGTATAAAACACCTTGACTTGTTAAGGCTGTAACGTTAGTATAGATTTTGAGATTGGAATTTTTGTAGGACATACTGTATGTTTAATTATGTTGTTCTTGCTGTTTGGTTGTCATGGTAGGAAATACGGACAAAATAGTCTGGAAAAGTTTTATAACAGTTACCAAGAAAAGTATTTGATAGCATATAAAAGAAGGAAAAGGGAGGGGTGTTCTTCAGCAACAGGTGGTTGCACTGCCGAAAGCCTCGCCGTAGCTACTTTTGAAAACCCTTTCACCGGCGCCGTCAGCGAGAATGCACGGTAGCGTGCGTAGTCCAGTGGTTCCTGCCTCTGCTTACCTGACACGCTATCATAGCGGGTATGTCAGGTAAGCGACTAGTTCCAAAGGCAGGGACCACTGGACTACATCGGAAAGCTTAAGGGTTGCAGTCCTTAGGACCGAACGTTAAGCCGTAGTCCACTGTTCATTGTGCTTGTCGAAAAAAAAGGGGAATTTCCCCGTACAATGAACCGGTAAATATTGTAACGTTACATAGCGCCTGTCCTCTCTGTCATAAACAGTGGAAGACTAGCTCTTCAGTGAGCTATTTCTTCAGTGAGCTATTTAAAACAGGATCAAGATCTCTTTCCTTTTTCTTTTTTTTCACCTCTCCTCGCTATACCTGCCTGAGAAAGACCCCGATGACGTACCTTGATGGGAGTGACGTCTCTGTTGTCCCCAGGAGTCATCCTGTGCTCGACTTTAGGCGGGCTGGGCGGGCTGGCTCGGTCCGAGTCGTCCCGCCGGTACTGGTAACATCGGGGAGCGCGCTCGTGCTGCACCGCTGCAAAACGCAAAAGGACACCACAGTCAATATATGCAGGCTAATGTAGTTACTAGGGGCACACGATTTTATTTGGGGAATTAGACGAAAAATTAGGAATAGAACTACTTACAAAACCGTACAGCCTTCGAATGTACCACTGCCGTGGTCATGGACCGTGAGTGAGTGAGTGAGTGAGTGAGTGAGTGAGTGAGTGAGTGAGTGAGTGAGTGAGTGAGTGAGTGAGTGAGTGAGTGAGTGAGTGAGTGAGTGAGTGAGTGAGTGAGTGAGTGAGTGAGTGAGTGAGTGAGTGAGTGAGTGAGTGAGTGAGAGTTCGACTTGCGCTATGGTCGAGTTCATAAAAACTGTGCTCTTTCTCCGAAAAAAAAATCAATGCTCTTGCGCCATAGCATTTGACAAACTTGATCAGCGTATCCAAATCCAGATCCATTTCCAAATATCACATCTACTTGATTCCTCAGAAAAACAAGTCACACAGACGTTCATCAAAGACAAGTCTCTCAGGACCAAATATCAATGCGATTGGATTCTAAAGACAATCTGACAAGCGCTCCCGGTTTCGTCTGATGAGGTCCTTTGAAGCTCTTTAACTTAAAGACCAGTTTTCAAAGCTTCTGGTCGCGTCTAAGGGCTTCCGCTGCAGTTAATTTCATTCATAGAAATACGAGTCATTAGATTGTAATGAGTTTATCAAAGCGTCGGCAACCTATGGCGTATGTGAGAACGGGCACGGCATTTGTGGCCTTTGATTCAATGTAGAAGCGTGGCGGGGCAATGGGCAGCTTTATTGCATGTATAATGAAAGGCCCTGGGGACAAACACTTTAATCATGATTTCAATTTGCACCAGAGGGTCTACGGGACATAAACTTTACTGATGTCTTCATCTCCCAGAAAACAATCTCCGGCAGGTACAGCGGTGTCAATTCCCGTTGCAAGTCGGATGAAAAGATAAAAATTACACCAGAGATCTTTGAAAATTAACCATTTCATGGGTACAACATCATTCACTCTCCATTCCTTTGAGATCTTGTAACTTGTGACCATGCTTATTGAGATACAAGCTCTGCATTAGATGTCTACAGGAAAATTTGCAATTTCTATGGTGAAAATTGACAGGGATCATTATACTTTTTGCTGTACAGACATTTGTACTGGTATACTCTTTCTCCTTAATTACACTATGTACAAAATCAGCCACAACATTAGGCGCAGTTTTGTATCCTGTCTGTCACTTTTGCACAGTCATAAAATTTAACCGGTCGCTTCTTTAATTTTTTCTAGCAGAAAGTAACATGGATTCCCCAGTTTCCCTTCTGTAATTTGATTTTAGTACAAGCTTAGTGTCCAAGAGATATGAGAATATAAGCTTTAGCAAAATGACCAAACTCTGACTTGATCATGGTAGTACATCTGCTTTAGATTTACTTTATGCTATTTGTTTCTGCTACTTTTTGCATGTCCTTAGCTACATGTGTAAGTAGACTCAGGGCCCTAAAAAGTGGTTCACATGTCACACACTACACAATTATCATTTCCCACGAAAGAAGTCTGTATTGTGTAACATTGTTAAGTCGCACACATCGCAGTTATAAGTGTACCATGAATGAAGTGTGTAACATTGTTAGTTCACACACATCGCAGTTATAAGTGTACCATGAATGAAGTGTGTAACATTGTCAGTTTGCACACATCGCAGTTATAAGTGTACCATGAATGAAGTGTGTTACATTGTTAGTTCACACACATCGCAGTTATAAGTGTACCATGAATGAAGTGTGTAACATTGTTAGTTCACACACATCGCAGTTATAAGTGTACCATGAATGAAGTGTGTAACATTGTTAGTTCGCACACATGGCAGTTATAAGTGTACCATGAATGAAGTGTGTAACATTGTTAGTTCGCACACATCGCAGTTATAAGTGTGCCATGAATGAAGTGTGTTACATTGTTAGTTCACACACATCGCAGTTATAAGTGTACCATGAATGAAGTGTGCTGCCGTCCTACCGTCCTTGTTCATCTGCGCGTCCAGACATTTCTTGAAGCGGCAGGCCTGGCACTGGTTCCGTCTGGCCACGTCCACCACACAGGAGCCGTTCTCCTTACAGATGTACGCAAGGTTTCTGTGGGGAACAGGGCAAGACACAGTTTTTTCTCTGACAGTACACACTGCATTCCATTGACCAAAACTAACCGCTACAAAAACAGCCCAATCCCATACTTCACCCACCTTTTAAATACATGTACCTGAAAAGATCTCCCATGTCTCTCAATCCACCGCCACAGTCTTCATTTATACCTTGTATAACAAGTTGTTTTGTTTCCTTTTGCTCTATTCCTATAATAAGACTTCTTGTAATTGTATATTTTCATAGATTTTACACATGTATGAAGTACGATGTCTAGAATGCGCAATTCAGCCGCTTCTACTGTGTAGAAGTAGCTGCAATGTATTTTATTGTTCACTTACTGAACCAATAAACCAATCTTATACTGACAGTACTCTGAAGCCTGACGAGAGCACACGTGTAGACCATGCTAGGTCTTTGTGAAAAAAAGACAGATAAAGATAGTTTCACCACCTCTGAACTGCACTTCCTTCCACTCAAGCAAGACCTTTCTGGTCATCTTCCCACTCCCTGACTTCCTCGTGACCACTCCACTGCCACCATACAAACACACACCAACAAAAAACACCCCGGTCGAAAAAAAGACTCCCTACAAGTACATAGAGTCAAAGGGATGTTCCCAACCTCACAGATACCAAGAGTTAATAACAAACATGCATTGTTCAATCCCTATATCGCTCACTTTGTGCAAAGTCGTTACTGCGAGTCCGTTTCGAAAAACGTAGCCAAAGACACAAATTATACTACATGTAGAATATATATAACAATATATACAGAATTGAATGGCAAGCTTCAACCATACGGGTTTCCAAACGTCTTATTCGATATGAAATGTCACACATATGGAAACGAATGGGAAAACAAGGACGTCGTCCGTACCGGCGGATGCTCCGTTTGAAGAAGCCTCTGCAGCCGTCGCAGCTGTAGACCCCGTAGTGTTTCCCCGAGCTGCGGTCCCCACAGATGCGGCAGGGGATGTCAGGTTTCCCGCGGGTCGAGTTGGTCAGGCGCGGCGGCGACACCGTCACCACTGCCGCGGTTTCTACAACAAGGAAAAGTTTTTCTTTGTTTATCTTGCTTGTCTTTTTCCCGGCTATCAGTCACATTTCATACCAGGGATTCGACGGGCTGTTTGCGGAAACGAAAAATTAACGTTTATGCCAATAAATATGCACAAGACATGCTGTTGATTTTTTGTAGTCCGTTTTGTGTTTTTATTGTCTTTTATATCGTACTTTTTGTTCCCAAAAGCTGTCCGGCCTAACCCCTTTGTGGGAATGTGACGTAAGCCTAAGCTTACAGTGACCCATTTTATGATCTAGCGCGCATTGTTCTTTTGTTATATAACGGGAGGCATTGCGGTTGCACAGACAGGCAAGTCTTCATGTATGCTTTGCACAAGATGACCAATTACATAATGAACTGAATGGGTGATTAGTGGACAGAAAACACGAAGAACAAACAGCTTAACACAGGTATCAAGGGACAGGGTCCAAAATCGATTCAAATAACTGATAAGGACAAATCTAATACGAGTGTCGGTTTTAGAAAAACTGGGTTCCACTGAAGTCGTTTAAAATTGATAAATATATAACCAGTGTCTAACTACAGAACAGCCAACTTGGTATGATGAATGAATGAAACCTCAATTATACATTTTTGCCCAACTCAGCTACGTACAGTTCACTACAAAGACATGTTTATCGTTAACAAATATGCACATGTTGGAACGAGTATCGTAGTTCGGCTTCTTCTCGCTTCTTGGTAATGTTGGAAATGTAAGATTTTATAGGTTTAGCTATATGGGTTTATCAAAACGCATCAGGAGTATAAACCTTTTCAGTGTTACTTATATGTGTTAAGCGATGAAATCTATTTTCTATACAACTAAATAGGAAGGATATTTCTATCATTAACAATGATCCGTGAATGAAAATCAGAAAGCCGTTTGCACCCCAATACAGGACGACAATCAAACAAATAAAGCACGCTGGGGCTAGCCTAACGCTGTTGTGCTGTTTAGATTAAAACTTCAATCACGTGTAAGCTTGCCTGTTTCTCTAATCACCTCGCTGAGCATATCTAAACATCGTATAATACTAACAAATCAGGCCCCACGCGCCCCCACGCTCATACAGCACCGCTGCGTGTTTACCCGCCAAGCCGCCGGGTCATCACAATCACCTGCTGTAATATACAGGCAGGTAGCAACCAGGGCTCTTGACGTGAGTTCTGTTTGCTTTGTTTCACCTGCCTGCGCTCTAACTTTTGGTAGGGGCCACAGGACACATTGTGTCATTTTCAGTCAAACCTTCATTTATAATATCAGTCAAGGCTTGCAGTCAAAACTTCTCAGTTACACGCCACTTAAACCCTCAGCAATTATCTATTACTCGGAAGAATACGCAAAGATGGCTCCGTGGAGAGATTTCTGTTTGCTTTTCTTCACCTGCCTGTGTTCTAACTTTTGGTAGGGGCCACAGGACACATTGTGCCATTTTCATTAAGACTTACAGTCAAATCTTCTCAGTTTAGCGCCACTTAAATCCTCAGTAGTTATCTATCAACACTGCTACTTAGAAGAATACGCGAAGATGGCTTCGTAGAGAGATAAATGATATAGAAATTCAGATCTCATAAAACACAAAAGACTCCATTATTTAGAAATTATAATTTATATGAAGAAATATCATGACACACTCATAAACCAGTTCTGGAAGTTAAAAGAAAGCATTTCGATATGCCGATCGCGATAGTATTTAAAGGCACCTCTCTTGCAATTAGCCTCTTTGGAACACGACGGTATTGTTACTGTAGCGATGGACAAGGCGGTGGGCGAAATCTTTTGAAAAATTAGAACACAAGAAATGAATTGACAGAAAGAGCCCTTGACATAACGCAAAGCACAAGCTGTGCGTGGTACCAACTTCACATTATCCTCCGGGATTGCTAGCCGTACTGTCCGCATACTCACCTGTGCCGTAAGTCATCTTGTTCAAGAGCCAAAGGATCTCAGTACAACGCTACCTCAGTGGCGCGACCGTTCGCGACGGGAGTCAGGAGGGGAATGCCACGCGCCACGCGCCAAGCAGCTTATCATCCGTGTCAGCTTTTACAAGGGGGTGGGTCCACCAACCAGCTAATGTGAGAAACCAGCAAGTGTTCATGCGATAAACGCGCGCGCAAATAAAGGGGGTCTTTGGCAGCAAAGTACTAAACACCTTGTTTCAATAACCGCACGCTGGGCAAACACGACGGGCAGAAAGGGCCAGGAAAGAGCAATGATGAAATGATGCAGTGGTCAATTTGCCAGCGATTGTTCTCGGCTATCAATCCGTGTTTGTCCGAGTCTTCAGCTTTTCAAGGCTAACTCGACAGTTAAACCGTTAATGCCTTAAACATACCGCTTTTGTACGTCAGTATGAAAAGGGCCATACTCGAGCCTTGAGTGAAGGTAAACTATAGCCATAAGAACATGATGGTTAGAATACACACGCACTAGTGCGGGCGGCTTACACGTATACAGATTCTGAAAACTTAAACTTAAGCAAAGAAAACAAGAAATCAAACAAACAAAGCATCAATGGAAATTTGCTAAAGAAGTAGGCAACCATACAGACAAGTTCGTTTGATATTCCTGAAGATTTGTGACAGTTAATCTTTGTGACAATGAAGCATATGTTTCCTGAGGTTAAGAGAGTCGTTTTCTGTGTTACAGTGAATTTGTTTTATCATAGATATATAGGGAAAAAAACTACCTGATATCGCAGAGGTTGAAATCGGAGGGGTGAGTCGTCCCTCCACTGAAGTCACCGGAGCGTCTACCATAGTTTCGGCGGGGGTCGGCGCGGCTGTGTCCCGGGGGTAGGTGATGGCGAGTCGGCGGAGTGGCGTTCCGATCGTGCTCGGGTAACCAGTCGTCTGTGTCGGGGTCTCGCTATCCACACACTTGGCTTCCTGACTCGGCGTTACGTCAGGACTTGGGTCACATTTCTTACTCATATCCGCGATTTTTGGAGCAAACCATCACCAAGGATAGGTGTCGAGAGATGACAACAGTGTCTTAAGATAAACTTTGCCAACTCTAAGATATTGAATGTCTAAGATCACAAAGCAGCATAAGTGTTTCTAAAGACTACGCAACTTTGCATATCTTGTTTTGTGTGATTAGCTCCATCTAAAAAGTTCATCGTGACAAAAAAATTACCTGACACCCCTACAAATTCCCGTCACCCACCTTTTCTTTTTCACACGTCACAGGCTGGCGGTGCCGTGGGAATCTCCAGGTGCGACGGCGACGGCGCGATTGTTCCCCCGCCGCCGATTGGCTCCGAGTCCCGGCGCACGTCAGTCGGCATCCGCGGGCAGGCCGCCGCCGTGTGCCCGCCGGGCGTACCGCTATCACACGGTAATTAGCTCGCGCGTCGCTGCCAACTCTCATTAGCTCTGCATCACAGCTTTTGTCGGGGCTGTATCCTCGCATCCACCGCCGCTTGTCTCCGGGGGATGTCTTTGTTCACATCTTTCCTTCTGTATCCTTTCAGAGAAAAAAACTCTATTCGCTGAGGCTAACCTTTGAATCGGTGTTTTGCTACCCGAGTGTTGGCTTAAAGCCAAGGTAAACAAAAGACCAAAGCGCACACACGCCGTAACGGGATACAGATGATCTCTTGGTGGGTAGTTAAGATAACGCAATTAGAACATACAACCTTGCCTTGCCCGTATTTTGAAAAACACACAGAACAGAATCTATTCTAGTGGTGTTCATCCTTCACAAATTTGAGTTTTACATATTTCATACACAAAATGTAGTTAAGGTCGCAAAAGCAAAGTACTGGCATGAAAGCTGTTCTAAATTTCAGTTACATATTAAGTCTCCCGGTATTTCATAATTACTTGTGCAAATTAAGGTCCATAGTTTATGAATTTACAATAATAGCTAGATATACCCCAAAATTAACAAAGACTTTCCCTTCATTTTCTTTGTTCAACCACGAATTAGATTCGTTCGTGTGATAAACGAATGAGATTGTTAATTTGGTAAGGATTCGGGGCATGTATATGAAGACACAAAACCATTGCAAATTTCAATCATTGATATTGATGATAAGAGAGCTTGCTTTGGGGTTCTACTCCAGTGGCCATGGTGGTTGAGAAACATTACCGGCCGCACGTAATGTACGTCCTTGGTACTGAAAGCACGTTCCCCCGCCATGCACGCCCATACCGCGCGGTGTGCCGGTGGTTAGGGACCGGACCGGCGGTTTTACCGGCCGACATTTGACAGGATTTCTGCTAATCTGCGGTATAATCTACATAAATTAGCAAAACATTCTAACCTGGAGTTTCCCTAGATCTGTTGGTATGCCAAAATTATTGGTTTTTGAACAATCAAACGAGAACAAAAACAAGCGCATATATTTCCTTGGTAACTTAAGAACTCTCGTTTTTTCTGTGAGCTTTGTAAAAGCTCTGGCTTTGTGTCTACAATGAAGCCGATGTTGTGAAGAAGGCAGTCCGCTCTTTTTTGTTCTTTCGTGTATGTTAAATATATGACATAAATAGCCCATGATAAGGTATAGAGACAATTTGCGATATTGAGATGCATTGAATGCACTTTCCGACCATAATGTAACACATATATACGTAGTTACAACCAGCGAGGACTGGATATGTGTCTAAACGATTCTTCACTTTCCTTGGTCTCTGGTACATCAAAACGGTCCTGCTCTGAATCATGACCTCATTCTTCTGAAGAGTTTTGACCCAGATTTCCTCTCAAGGTTTCTCCTGCTGCCTCCCAAACTATGTGATAATGAGGTCCAAATCATCTGCTTCATTTTGTTAGTTAAATCCCTGACTGGCCACAGTGGCCATTGAAAGGACTTTAGAAATGCTTAGGTCACATTTCCAAACCGGGGCCCGGCGAGGCAGCTTTCGGTAACGAAAATAATGATAAAAAAGACACCAAAGTACACAGAACGTAAAAGAAGAGTCGCGGGCATGATTTTTGATTATTTCTAGGTATTAATTTTTATTTTACGTCTCCTAAAACAGCCCGGTCAGATCCTGGTTTGAAAATGTGACCTAAGCGTTATCTCAGTGAGTAGGGCTTCTCTCGAGTATTAGGGAAAAGGGAAAAGAAACTGCTCTGCTCCTATTCATGTAACCCGTAATACTAACCTTTCTGTCTTGTTACGTGGTGATACGTGAGTAAGAAACCCCTCGAAGCGGGAGAGATAATCATAGTGTTCTATTCTGAATACTTCACATTGTGTCTCATTTTCAGCCACGACGAATACATCACGATGTTAGTGTGCTATTCTGTATGTCTCAAGTGTTGAAACAAGTTACGATCATCAATGTTTTTGTACCATTACTAAGCAAAAAATGGATGTTCAAATAACATGCTTGACAATGATTGTGTTACAGCAATATGGAAAAAGCTATATCAACAGACTAACTAAAACTGATGATAGAAACACTTTTTGGATGTTGTAGCTATAGCTCGACAAAGTTAGCTTGAACAATGATGTAAACGGAACTAGTCAAATAGAGAGACTTAAACACAATAAGCATTCAAAAGACAGTGTCCGCGTCGATGTCCTAAAAATAAAAAGTTCGAGTCCATGTAATATGCCTTTGACCGTTATTTCATTCTATCAGAATTACTGACGGGCTGTTAACTTTTAAAGGCGACTTCCACAGCGTCTGCAAGTTTGTGCTACCAACACTGGCATCCAAAGAGCCGACAAAACGCTCAATGTAGTAAACGAAACGGAAAGATTTAATTGTGCTGCAGGACACGTGTGTTAGGCGGACGGTACGGACGGTACGGTACAAATTCGCCGCGTGGCAGCTAACTTGTTTCACAAACACCAGCGCGTGGCCGAGTAAAGGTCGCTCCTGTACAAACCCATCCTAACCTCCCATTGTTTGCGGCCAGACCAGTTTGTCTAAACTTCGTCTGACACACACAAAGCGGACGGTTGACCTCCCGCTAGGGGTCGCTCTCCACCTGTGCGCACGTGCCCGTACCGTTCAATTTGGCTAATTGCCGGTTTTATTGACCGTTTAGCGCGGTAATTGTGGTGCCTGACATTTCGGACACACCGTGCCTATGTTGAACACATTCGTCTTCTCAGACATAGGAACATTTCCGCAGAATTAACATTCCAATTCCCAACGGAATCCTACCACTTTTCGAAACCTTTTCCAAACCACGTAGGGAAAGTACTAGTAGTGAAAACTGTCCAGTTCCCTATCCGATTCTATCATTCAAACTCTTTTATTTTGCCCACGTATGTATAGTATATTTTCTATGGAGATCCGTTGCCAACGTAATTTGTGTCATATAGATAATGTTCTTGTCCAAAGACAACAAAACAGAACAATTGTGACCCAGTACTACTGTCGTTGTTTCCCAAAGTTTGTTGGTGAGCTGTATCATTTTTATGCCCTAAAAATGTCTGCGGATTCAAAAGTAAACTTGGCTCTTAGCGTAAAAACAAAAAGAACAGTGTAAAAAGGTATGATCATAATTTCGTCGAGTAACAACATGAATATAAATCTTATACATAGTATTGACGACTCAATTCCTCGTTGGGGCATTCTTGTTGTAACTTTTCTTTTCTCGGCGCTCCAGTGTGCCCCCACACGCCCTCCGGCCACCCGTAAATCTGGCCAGGTCCCCACACCTCGCCACAACGGACGCAGTAATTTTCTCAGCAGGAAGAACTCTCAATAAGCTTTCCTCTTTAACACAGACAAAGGTCCAGGTTTGGCGCGTCTGGCCCAGACGTCGTTTATCTCCATCAGCTTGTGTCTGGGTTCAGGTGAACTGCACAGCGTTTTTACGATCTTTTACATCTGTACTGTTGAAACAAACCGCGTATAGGTTTCAGGTGCAAAACGGATATGGATTGTTGTATTTAACAGCTAATGACTACCTGTGTGCCCATGCCAACATAGCGTAATTTCCGATGAATTATCTGATTCCTATGAACGTTCTAAAGTGTGTTCAGTTGAAGACACATTTTCAAAGTTATCAAGCATCAATGCATGCATCTAAACAGGAATTGAAGTAAGAAATAAGGCCACATCGTTAGGTATGACATGGAGCAAATACAGTGCTATGTAAATATTTCGCGATTGAATTCATTTACCAAATGTGTGATAACGTCTGAGATAAAACAAATTGTCGGTAACGAAATCGTTTGTTTTCAAATTTCCACTCTTTGCTTTTATTTCGAAAAATGGCTAAACACGAAATTATTATATCAATCATATATTATGTTTTCAAAAGACGTTATCTAGAATTTATGGAGCGCATGTACGCTCTTCCAAATATCGTCGCAGTGATAGTAACTGCCGACAAAGTTCTTTCTTCTTGATTTTGATTCAAACGTAAAAACGTTTCTGTTTTAGATTCTTAAGATTAAAGCTCGTAAACTGTTCATAAGAAAAGCTATTGTTCATAATCTCATTATATGATAACAATGACCATTGTGCACAAGGTTTAAACGGAAAGAAATGACCTGTCACTGTCGTTAAGCTTTGGACGACGCACGTTTTATGAGGAGTCTGAAGAAATGAATGGTATGGACCCCCCTGTCCAGTGCGGTGTACCCACAGATCCATCTTGTCCTGTAACCCACACCACAGGCTGGTCGTTACACCGACAACAACAATGTGCAGGGTCAAAGGTCCTTCAACACCTGCGCCCCAAAATGGCGACCTTTACTTCCAGCTGACACCTACGGTTGGACACAAACGCGACCGGCTGTATTGTCCCCGTAAGAAAAGGTAAGTTAGGCCCACGTGACATTGATGGGTACATACGCTTGACAAACAAACCCTTTTCCCCCGAGACTGCTCATGACAAGATATATGCAACTTTTTATTGTCTTCTTGGCATTTGAAAAAAGGCTGTTGGTCTATTCATTCATGGGCACCTGCGCACGCCATGAAACAAGCTCATAACCATAGGCTAGTACATGCCATTTGGTGACGCCATCCTGCTGTCATTGTCTGTGATCCATCAGTACTTAGACTTGTTCAAAGCTTAAGTCTCCTCTCGTTCCACCTGCTATTTCTTAAGGTAACACCTTCTCTGACACACCTCGTTTTTTTTTTATTGAAATCGCCAATCACATTCATATTTCATATCAAGCCCTACCGCTGCATAGCTAAAATCAGTCAAAATTCTGTGCTTATCTAACTATCTTTCAAATAAAGTGCTCATAAAAGTAACTTAAACCTTAAAATTCCTAGAATGATGATGGCGTTTTAAGTAAAGAGACTCCAGAAGTTACCAGAAAATATATCAAAAGAATGATCCGTTACTGTGACGAAAATCAGTGTATTAAAGTGTATTTTCAAGCGCTCAGGAAGTATTATGGGGGCTAGTTTGTACTGTCTTTATATAGTCTTATATATAAAGACTTCTATAGTCTTTACTGGTTGTGCGTTACTTTGCGGTTGGCCTGATTACCAAAGCCAACCAAATTCACAGATATTATTTTCCAAGCAGATGTTACGGTCGCGGGGTGAATAATGGCCACGATTCTCTCCGTCTACCTTCCTCCTCCAAGAGTCAGGCAGATGAAACCAATCGCAGCTACTTCTAGCCACGAGACCGCAACATCTGCTTGAAGAATAACACATTTTGGGCATGGCATGACAATTGTGTCACAGAGAATTACGCGTACGTGCGCAGTTCACAGGCTTGAAACCATCTCGTAAACGGCCGTTTCATCAGACGATTTTGTGGCGCTTTCTGTCTCATCCGGGCACTTTGCTGCACTGGGGATCGACAAGCGTCTGAAAAACAAATAGAACAATCACAATTGTACGAAACCATAGAAAAAAGTTTCTCCTGGGCATTTTTCTAGGTATGTCATGGTATGATAAGAATATTTAGACATCGTCGAAGATTGTGAATAGCCGGGGTACCGTCCGATTTCTGCCGGGGCTCCTTGCACTCGCTGCCCTAAAAAGTTTAGGAAATATCTAGAAATCCCCATTAAAAATCGGAGGTTATCCAGGCTAGGCCGGCCGCCGTGAGGGGTAACGTGGCAACTCGTGATATGACAGATTCTCATTTTATAATGCCTTTGATTTTTTTTCCAATTCCCGTTTTCCGACGTCTATGAGCAGCAATTCGTTAACGCTATTGACCATTGAATAACGGATACGAACCTTTCGTACCGTGGCAAGTACAAGCAAGCGTGAAAGCACCTTCAAAGATCACTGCGGAAGCACTGTCAAGCATTGCTCTCATGGGCCACGGAATTTTTGGCTCAAAAATGTTGAAAGATTAGAAAATACTAGTACCTTGCCAGGCATTCCAGATCCTCGGGAGTGTTAGGAAGTGATATGCCGTGTGTCTCGGGCAGGACTGTAACGGCCGCTCCCGCCACACAAGACAGCACCCCGTACATCAGGAGGGGGAGGGGCCGCCACACGTTACCAAGGAGACCGATAAATGGCGCCATGACCCCACCCAATCTTGACACCATGCTGGCCTGGCCGACACCCATATTTCTGTGTACAAAAAAAAAAAAGAGTTCAGAACAATCTGTCTTATCTATATCTGTCTGCTTATCTGCATAGTTAATTTCTCTTTCCTTTTCTCTACTGCAGAACCACTTTTTGATACACAACTACAACTTGAAAGGCAAATGGTGTCATAAGAATCTGCATTTGCAAGGACAAAAGTACATCATAAGAGTTTTTGTACCTACCTTATGACTGTTGGGAAGACCTCAGCAGAGTACACCGTCAGAGTACAGAACCCGATGCTGATTCCGAACCGCCCGGCCATAGCGAATGTCGTGGTGATGACTCCTAAGTCTGGGCACAAAGTCGTAAAAGGTATGTCAGTACGGCACTAGCCATCCTACCTTCTCCCAGTTCGAGGATAGGAACGAACAACCAAGGCATAGTAGCACATACCCTGCACTTTGAAGAACGTCATCGAACGATGACAACAGAATAAAGTCACAAAGTACAAAGATGAAGATATTTGACTGTTCTTCTGCAGTCTTCTTCAGAATTCAAGTAAACAGTCCTAATAAGTCACGTGGCTTTTGTGTACACGTGACGTCATGCATTTTAGTCAAAAAGTGCCAGGAAGTTTATACCGCCCACCGTCTCTATGCTTGTAAAGCGAAGGTCATACATACCATGTGGCACGCCGGCCGCGGCCAGACAGGACACTCCGGCCACAAATATGAAGATGATAAAAGGACGTTTCCGGCCCCATCTGTCCATGGTTACCCAGGCAACAAACATGGCGACGATTTCCACGCATGCCCCGAGGACAAAGTTGACGTAGTGGTCGCCGACCAGTTGTGATGTTCCCAACATGAGGCTGTAGTAAACACACACTGAGATCAACCTGGAAAGGTAACAAAAACATATTAATTGAATTAGTGCAACGGGAACAGATAAAATCCTTTCTAGAACGAATAAGTTTCTTTTGGACTGTTTGGCTTCCTGGCTTAAGCTTAAGGTATGCATTAAGGACCTAATACTATTCTTGAAAGTTTGAATCCCGAAGCAGAAAGTGAATCCAAGCCAAAATTCGAAAAATGCCTTTAATAGCTAACAGACTGCTATCGTATGCTTAGCTAAATACGTACAGTACGTGTTGTGTATAGTAAATATGAGAAACCCACCATGCTACATTCATTGCAAGCGTTATCTTCCTCATCTGCGGTGTGCGGACAAGATCAATAACGCTGTACTTCCTGCTTCTGTTGCTAGGTGTCGTCTGCTCTTGTTGGACCTTTGCACAACCGTTCAACTTCTCAAAGGTTTCCTGCGAAAGGCTGACGCCGTTTTCTTTGGCGATGCGCTCTATGACCTTCCTGGCTTCGTCCGTTTTCTTGGCAAAGATTAACCAGCGAGGAGACTCTGATAAAAACCTAGCGTAAGGAAACAAAGAAAACAAGTGTTCGGGGACCTCATATCTCCATGAAATGTTCTGATTATGCAAATAACTGCCACATCAACATAATCTATGCCCGGTTATGTGCACCTTTGAACAACTTACACCCATCAAAATGTTGATACCAGTAGTCAAACTCAAACCATTCACCACTTAGGAGTTTTTCATTAATTATGCAAATTAAGCACTTATATGCATAATCGGTACCTGGTAATGTTCCACCTGCCACATGGTACATGTATTTGAGTCCTATAATGAAAAACACTACAAATATAGATTCTCCTAACCAAACATGCAAAGTAAGTCCCAATGTAAATCCGTTGCACTTGCATAACGCTTGTAAACCATTATCATATTGTTACGTAATCATGAATACCCTCGACGGAAAATTGTTTGTTTTACCCCTACCACTGGACATTGTGCCTATTCATAGGACCTTATCAATGTCACTTTGACCATGTACTTGGATAACAGATAAATCACTAAGTGTAAGACAAACACATGCCACACTTCATGAGAGTCCAGGGCAGTTTGTCAGGGCAGCTCAGCTCACGTTCACGTCTCTGTTGACTTTTGTTCTTCTGTCTTAAATTTTGATACATAGCAGAATACACTTCTCATCCATAGGGGTTGTTTGAGGTTGCTTGAGGTCGTTTGAGGTGTTTAGGCAAAACGAAGAACAAACCACGATGCTTTGTTGTGGCCTGAATCAATCTTTAACCAAGAAATCGTACATTTCACGCCTGTCTGAAATATTGAGAGGTCTTTTGGTGAATTTCTTGT
>NC_049986.1:12655875-12688024 GCF_000003815.2 Branchiostoma floridae | reverse complement strand
TTAGTAGTAGTGGCCGGGGAGTTTTTTAACGCTCCCTCCCCACATTACCCTGGGAATGGAGTGTCTATTTCAGACGAAGTGGGTAATTGACTGGGATCTTTCTCTTGGGGGACCAATGGCAATCTTCTCTATCTAGTCTATCCACATGTATTCAACGTTAGTCTCATGTATCTCTATACATATCTCCGTGTATTTGGCATGGTAATTTGGGGTTACCGTGAGCTTATAGCCTGAGTACCATCCTCCGTAGTGACCGCTGGCTGGATACTTTCGCTTGCTAACCACGGATTCTTGTCCGTGCCGTGGATATATGGATCCCTGTCACATTACGCGAAAATCGATCGGATGACGATTCTGCGAGCTCTAAATGACATTTTCGTGAGTAAGACGTCCGGTGTTCTCACGATCATCTCGCGATTTTTCGGAATCACCGGCGATTTTCAGGGGTCTTACGATGTCGCGAAGATCCCGACAACAAAAGAATAAACATTTATTGATCGATGATCTCGCGCCTTTTTATGAGGAACGTTTTGTGTTACCTTGTCCGCGTGCAAGAGGTCATGGAAGGTTCATTATCATAGATTTATTCACAGGCGATCGCTCGAGCCTCGCTTATATATGACAGGGACAGTTTTGGGGCGAATAATACGCAACTTCTGAAGATCTTAAAATTACCCGCCCTTCCAGCGATTGCGAAGTACGTCCGAAGATCGTACATAATGTGACAGGGGTATTAGGAAGCGAAAGTATCGAGCCAGCGGTCACTACGGAGGATGGTACTCAGGCTACATACTTGCTACACTGTGGTGCTCAAACGTCCTGAACACTTTTTTCCGGCCATTTGCGTCAGGTTCTATTAAAGGCCAAAATATGCCAGGCTGATGATGATGGATACTAACACACATCATACGGTACAATGAAATAGTGATGCCATTAATATCAGCTGTTCTCCTGTACTGTACCTATCACAAACCCAGCGTAGTACGCTCCGTTGCTGACCGCTCCGACCAGGAAGCGGAGGATTGCGAACGTGACGAGGTTTGACGTGAACGCCGCGCTGACGCCGAACGTCAGCTGGAGCAGGAGGCACGTCATCAGCGTCACGTGACGCCCGAATCTGGAGTGATTTCACGGAAATAATAATAGTACAGGTTTGTGTCTACTCTACTAGCTCATAAACATTTGTACATGCATCATGCATACTAGTGACCACACATAAAAGGGCCGCACACAAGGACCTCTCTGCATATTCAAGGACCACTTGTGCATTGTGGCCACTATTTGGTGATCCCTTAAATTTCTTCCCAGTAACAGTGACCACTAATCCTCCATTTAGATTAGCTAAGACGAGATTTAACTTATGGACGGCATTGTCAGCTCATTGCGCTGACTTGGGACGTATATGGGACGTATATGCGTAAAATACGTCTAAAAAATAGTCCATATGACACAATCTTTCGTGAAGGTGTTCGTGGTGTGGCTATAAAGGTGTTTGACAAATGTCAGACCAATCCATCAAAAGGATATTGGCTTTAAGGTGCGAATCATTTACTGTGACGGAAATGTAGCAATATGTGACAAGTTTGACAGTCCTATCATGGAATGCAGGGTATTTCTAAACTTTCCTCATTAATTATGCAGAGAGAGAGAGAGAAACGCCGAAAACATAACCTTCTTGCCGAAGGTAATTATGATATGAACAAGCGGAAAAAGCATATAAAGACGATGAAAAATAAAATTGTCCTCTTCAAATAAGTAATTTCGGGCAGTGTTCTGCCTACTAGTTTGCCGACCTGACCTGAAAACATTGTATATCGAAATTGCAGTATAGGGCCATTGTATATATGTTAAGAGACAGACCAGTCCAGAACAGAATATGATGTGATGTGGAAGACAATCCAAAGCAAACAGTACGACTCCCCCTCAAGGTAGCAGAACACAGTTTTCGGCCTATGCGGATTTCCATAGCTGGGGGCCACAAGGTGACTGGCTTCGACCGGTAAAAATTAAAGTAAGGTGCAATAGAGATGTACGAAAAACGGCTACGTTTGGGTGAAGGGTACAAACCACCAAATATTTTTAAAAAATCTGTCGCGTATCGCCTTTCGACGCCCTCTTTGAAACTCAGCTCTGTGGAACAGGAAAACCTTCACAATCCAAATTATACAGCCTCAAAATACACATATTCCTTTACCACGCAGCACAGGTTATATCTGGCTACCTGTCTAAACCCACCCTTCAACAATTTTATCCGTACTACTTTTGATATGTGCCCGCGTCATAGAACCTCGGGGTCGCGGATGAATACTGTTTTGCTACCTGCTAAAGGCGTCAGTTGAGGTCTCATAACACAGTATTTATCAATAGGGCATCGCAGTACTTGCAAAGGCCGTATTTATTCTTCCGTGCACGACAGCGAGGTGGAATCTGTGGTGAATAGTAGAGGAATACATCGGTGTTCATACCGTATAAGTTGGATTACGTCGCTTTTTCGGCCGGCGGGAATTTGCGCCTTGATATGTTACCGGCACTTCCTGCTCGCCGTCTGCAGTTCTATGACCTCCCCTGGGGGTCAAATCAAAGTGTCTGGTATAGAAGAAAAACGAGCCGGCAAATCTATGCTCATATTCAGATATTTTGTAGCTTGTACCCTCAACTTCAACATACTAAATTCTTGTAAATTGTATCTGCACCCTACTATAGGTTTCGAGTCGTCGAACCACCTCACTTTGGGGTCCTTAACCATGTAAATCCCCATAGGCGAAAAACTGTGTTCTGAGACCTTCATTGACGTGTGTTCCCTTCTCGACAAGATGGCCACCTCCGCCCAAATAAGAGCTGGAAAGAAGCGTGAGACTCTGGACACAGAAGACAAGTGAGTTTGCTATCACTGGTCGTCACGTCCCAAATATACAATCAATGTGTCTGTGAATTAAGTCACCTTAAGATAACTTGTCTTCGATAGCCAACTGCACGTTTAAACAGTATCAATACACATGTTATGAGGGGTGTTATAAGGAAGTCCGTGAAACCAAAATATTCCAGCTTTGTTTTGAAATTGGTATTTAAATAGAATGTTTCATTTTATCAATGAATCAGTCACATCTCTAAATCGACATACGTCGGTTCCTCCTTTGAGCCTGATAGTCTTGTTTCAATGCTCCAGTCTAGCTCACTTTGGGACGTCATGTCTTTTGTAGAAGAAACACGTTTGTGTCTATATAAGTTCTAATCAGGTTTGTGTTCATCAAATGTAAATAGATTCTCTCTATCTATTCATTTTTTATGAATATTTAGGGTGGTCCTTTCAATTACTTAGTAGATTGGTAACGGATCGATAATTTGAAGTACAGTTTATCAACTAAGAAAGCGGAACATGTTTCCTTCATTTTGTCGGTTAGAACTGTCCCGACTATGTTTGTTTATTTTACCCAAAACACTGCTATTCAAGCGTTACCTTAGTCAGGGGTCTACCGAAAGTACGAATATATATTAATGGGAACGAAAAGGAACGAAAAGGAGCGAAAAGGAACGAAAGGGAACGAAAAGGATCGAAAAGGAACGAAAACGTTCCCTAAACGTTTACTTTCCTTTTCGTTCCCTTTCGCACTTTCGGTACTTTACCAGGTACTTTCCTTTTCCTTCCTTTTCTTACTCTCGCTACGAAAAGGAACAAAGTAAAGGAACGAAGTATGAATCACACACCGTTAGTCAGTGAACCATGCACGGCATGTAGTTGGTTATTTCCTTGATCCTTGTCAAAAAGACTGCTCTGAACGTTTCCACCACAACATGTTTGTCACTGGCAAAAAGAGATGATATACGGAAAAATTGATTGTAACCATAAAAGGCAACGCTAAAGACGTCCTGTGTGCACAACAGACCAATTGAGACTAGTGAGCCGTGAAGCATTTGGTTGGTTGCTATGACACAGGTTACTACCGCCAAACAGAAGTGACTTATTTGAAGGAAAGGTGGGCGAAGTCAGTATTTTTCTACAAGCAAAGCAAACTAATTTCGTAGTAATAGCAACTGTCATACGTGTACCCTTACATTTTCCTACCTCTTTCCCTTTGGAGGACGTCTATTCTCGACAGTCAAACGTGGCAGACTGTAAACAGTGAAGTCAACCTGAGCTTTCTCCTGCCTCTTCAGCTGGCCGGTTCCATTGCTGCAAAGGACGTGTTCCAACAAGACGCCACCCAAGGCAGCTTACCGACACGACACAGCACCGTTTCGTTCCTCGGAGATGCCAGAGCTGGTAAGACAAGTCTGGAAAAACACCTGCTCGAGAAGCCATTTGACCCTGCTGAAGTAGCAACAAAAGGACTTGAGTTTGATTTGGTACAAACAGATGTGACGAAAGTCGGTGAAGGTTGGCAAGTTGCTGACGAAGGGCCTTACAGCAGATATAACACCGGCCGTGCTCATTATGTTGCCCTTCAGATTTTGAGAGAATTGAAGTCTGTGGTCGATCCTCCCAAATTTCTTGGTCCAGGAATCATTGCGTTGTTAAACTACGCTTTAGCTCTCGCACTCATTGCCATGATGACGGTTTTGTCAGTTGGTTTTCAGCTTGGGTTTGGTGTCGCACTTCTATTACAAATTGGCATTTTCAAGCTAATCGGCCAAGGTTACTATGCTTCAGGAATATATGCTACACATGTAATTGTGATACATCTCGCCGTTGACTTCTTTACAAGGTATGGCTTCCTTAGGAGTATTTTCATTGCGTTTGGGAATGAACAGTCGGTTGGATATCCCTATATTCAGTACGTTATGTTTGTAATTGTCATAGTTATAGTTACTTTCGTCGTTGTACTGCCATGGCCGGTGGGAGGAAGACGTGGCATTGCCCTGGCCTTTTGCCTCATGTCCGCTCCAACTCAATTGCATTTTGAGGACTTAGCTTCACATTTTCAGTTAACTGTAAATGCACCATCTCAGTCTCACACCTTTCTTTTCGTTGCCGCCATTTTTGTTGGCATCGTGGTATCATCCAGTAGACGCAGGATTTCGGGATTACTTGTCCTACTGTTAACAGCTTTAGCAATCACAAACACTGCAGACAATGGAAGTGAAAGTTTGGATGTCATGCTGAGTCTGGTTGGTGGTGTTTCAGGAGGAGCAACAGGGTTCATAACCTGTGACATCATGAGAAGACTGTGCAACTTCAACCGCCGCGGTCTTCAACTAGAGGTCTTGATGGGCCCAATAGGCTTTGTCTATGGTATTGGACTGTGTTGGATTTACGGTTGGCGGATGGTTTTGCCATCCACATGGACAGATGGATATTACATCGTTCCTAATATTGTTGCAATGTTCCTTATTGTACAAACAGAAAGGCAAAGGGTGTATTTGGCATCTCAAGAAATTAAGAGCTATCCTGCACTACTTGTTGGTAGGAGCATCAGAACCTTAAATCATGTCAAGGATTTGCCTCTCAAGTTCACCTTGATAGATTTTGCAGGAGATACTGTCTATCACTGCACACATCATCTGTTTTTATCGAATCTTACAACTCATTTGATTGTCTTCAACATGGAAAGATTAGAACAGGAGCCAGACTACATTAGGCGTATATACTATTGGGTCCAGTCTGTAATAGTCCACGTGCAAAACCCCAATCCTCACATCTTCATCGTTGGGACACACACAAACAGTTTGCCGGTAGACAGAACAAAGTTTCTAGCAAGTAAGGTAAGCAAGGCATTGCTTAGTAATGAAAACTTTACCCAGTCTATTGTGGGGAAACCAGGCAGCAAAAATGATGTTGTGTTCTGTGTGGAAAACTCTATATCTCTTTGGAAAGATGATCAAGCTCGTCTCCTTCGAAAAGCCATCATGGATGTTGCCTCCTCGTCATTAAAATCCAAGAAACACGTTCCTATCAAGTGGCTCAAAGTCAGTGATTTCATTAGCAAGTACAAATCCAGTTCTACACACACGTGCCTCATGGACAAACGTGCCTTGCTTGACAAGCTGAGACAGGAAGGTGTTGTTCAGGTAGAAGATGAGGCAGAAGAGTTTGAGGAGATGCTGCAGTTCTATGACGAAATCGGAGAGATCAAGGTCATGGGTGATGTTGTAGTCTTGAATCTGAAAGCTTTGGTTCAGCTTGTTGTAGAGCTTGTGGAGCTTGATTGTGATGATCATGAGCTTGGAATCGTCCATGTCAGTTCTTTCCGAAGAGTATGGAAATTCTTGACGGCAGAGAGTTTCTTTTCCACCATCGCGTTACTCGAAAGATATGACATTCTCTGTCCGATTTCACGAGAGCAGTATCTCGTACCCTTGCTTCTCAAAACAATTAATGAGACTACAGCCAAGAAAGTCAAGCAAGATACCGAGGAGACAGATCATTCTGCTTCAGCATTCTGGGACACCTCAGATTCGGACACGGTTATCTACTTCAAGTTTTACAGGTTCTACCCCGAGGCCATCTTTCTGCATCTGCTTGCCCGGTGTTTGTCAATATCACAGAAAACCCACGACCTTGGTCGCGGAGCAGACCGAGATGTCTACAGAGATGTGGGCAGATTCTACCAGGGACATGATTTCTACTACAGATTGGAGCTGGTGTGTCAATCTGTGGAGCAGAACATGATCCAGGTCACTGTCAAGTGTGCTCCAGACAGAGGTGCTCATTCTCTACTGTCCAGACTTCACAAGGACTTGCAGCAGATCCGAGACAGGGAGTTCCCTAACTTGCACTACACATTGGGGCTTTCGTGCCCAGCGTGCAGATTATCTAACCACGAAAGGGACGAAAGGACTCCACATATCCTGAGGATAGCAGGACATGACGAAGAGCTCCCACGACCCGGGGAGAAAGTTACCCTGATGTGCCGAGGTAAAACCTTTGATCTGGACCTTGGTGGAAATGTGAGTACTCTGCGTTTTCCACCTTTCACTTTGTATGTTTTCAGTTTTGCCGATCCTGATCCGGAAGTTGCAATTGGATGCATGTTCTAGTTTACTGCTGCTGTTGATTTACATAGGTTACTTAATCTTTTAAGGTATGCCTACAGTAAAGAATAACCCACAAACAACCCCTTATTTTAACAGGAACCATCTTGGGATATTGCCCGGCAGTTGAAGACAGAAGAGAGCACCAAAACGCCTAAACAGAAAGGTACGTAGCTATTTCCTGCTTACGCTTATTGTCTGTGCTACCACAAACTATATATACTGACTGTAAAGTGCATCAAGAGATGAACCTTTGCTGACTTGATATCATAAAACATCTTCTTAGACTGAAATTTGTTGTTCCTCTACACAGCTGGCAGTGCTATATTGGACCCCAACAACATCCTCCTGGACCCTCCCGCACCCATCTTTGGAAACAACTGGAGGGCGCTGGCCGACGAACTGGGGCTGTGCTTCCAGGACATCTGCTACATCGAGACCAAGCCCAACCCCACAGAGATGGTTTTAGACATGTATAGTAAGAATACACCAACAGCTAACATCGACCAAATCCACAGGGCTTTGTTAGACATAGACAGACCGGACGCCGCAGAAGTGATTAAACAGGTGGATAAGGTCCTTGGCCCAACTTGCTAATGCCGAAAAAGGGAGCAAGTCAATGAACGGATTGTACATCAAAATATACTACTTAGTAACGTAGCTGTCTGTAGGATTATTCCTATGTTCATATTCGGTAACAAGCAGTAACTGATGATACGGTGTTATATTGTATGGAAAGGAAGAACTCAGATCTCACCATTATGGAAGTTAAGTACGTTTGTGTCGATACAACCAATATTGGGAAATAAAAGTAGCGTTGGCAAACTATGGATCAGCTATATGGAAAATCTTGGAGACGTAAATTGTTTCTGTGCATAGTGAGGGATATTTCTGTCGCATAAGAGAAGTGCTAAGATCGTAACATTTTTAATAGTACTGGTGAGCTTTTACCGTTGTGACGACTTATCGGGATGCATTAAAGACTTCCTGTACTCTGCATGCCATTGCCATGCAAAAACTTGCACAAATTTATCAAAGAAAGGGTATGTGGGTGTAGGTACAGAAAATGCAAGTACAGATCTGGCAGTCTGGTTCAGGTTCAGAGGATCAGGTCCAAGTGCGGACCTGAACATGGACACTTGTTACCTTGTTGTTACGGAGCGATACTCAATCAATGGTCCATTTTACTACAAAGGAATCTGTTTATTGGAGTATCCGACTTCCAATGGCGTTTTAACTTAACCATATATACACAGGGCTTTTTTTGGGATTCCTGTGACTGGGGGAGGGGGGAATTACCAAACGGCTTGGTGTACGATCACCAAATTTGCAGGGTATGATGTACTCATAAATTGTTATGTTTCCCGTAATTTCAATATCGTTATGATGTAATATGACGTAGTTATGACGTCAATGATGTGATTTTATTGGCTAAAACCGTCTAAATAGGAAATTTAAGGTATTAAACAAAAGGGTTTCTTATTGATATAAAGGTCTGCCAACACTTCTTTTGCCAATGGCAACCGCACTGACGTTGTCCGCCACCTTGCATCAGTTGCCGTTCAGAATTTAAAAAGAAATTGTAGTTTCAGACGACAAAGGTGCCGGTTTGTGCTACTTTGCGAATGCCTTTCTTTTTCACAAAGGTCCTTAGAATGTTTGATTTGGGAAAAAGAAAGAAAGAAAGAAGTGATGGCTTTACCCTTGCCACTACTGAATCGTGTGAAAACGTGCCAACTCATCAGTAAGCTAATAACTTTGACCATGTACTTGGATAACAGATAAATCAATAAGTGTAAGACAAACACAGACCATACTTCATGAGAGCCCAGGGCAGTTTGTCAGGGCAGCTCAGCTCACGTTCACGTCTTTGCTGACCTTTATCTCACACCATTTACTTTCACTCTTCAGATACCTTACAAGTCGAACCAATTTGTTTTATGGTTTCTCTGTCTTAGGAATCCATTTGTACTTCCTAGAAAGCTTCTAACCCCCGACGCACACCCCGAACCCGAACCCCTAACCTAAAGTAATAGCTTTCTGGCCAGAATCAAATTGAAATTGAACCAAGATGTCGAGGATCGATCATACCTCCATAAAACATGTAGAAATTTTCTATGATTCTGTCTATGCATTTTCCCACTGTCAAACAGAACTTCAATACAGGAAATTAGATCACCCGTCACTTCCCGCCAGTTCCAGGTTACACTATCTCCCACTTCACATCATGTCACTCTACAATATTCATATAACTAAGGACACACATCCAACAAAAAAAAACTGTTGTATGGAGATCTACCACCGTTATCTCAAGTCATACGGGAAAGAAGGCTGAGGTTCGCTAGTCATGCATGTCGGAGTAAAGATGAGATCATTAGTGACGTTCCGCTGTGGACTCACAGGCATAGTCATGCAGGCAGAGGTAGACCACGCAAAACATAATTATGTACATCAAATTTGTGATGATTCTGGCTGCTCGGCTGCAGAACTGCCCAAGGCTATGGAGGATAGGGATGGATGGAGGAAGATAGTCATGGCCATCTGTGCAACCAGCATGCCTAGATGATGATGAAGGACACACACCAAGACAAACATACACAAACAGACCGAAAACAATCCGCTTGTCTACTGTGTTTTTTTCGTACGGTCAAGGATAGTCACTACACAGGGGTTTAACCCTATTCAGACCGGGCTTTTTTGGTCAGGACATAATATCGACATAATATCTGACAAGTGTTTGACGTTTGACGTCACGTTGACGTACGATGACGTAATTATGACGTCATCAATTTGATTATATTGGCCGGACCCATGAAAAAGGGGTATTGTCAGAAAACTTCAAGTTATGCAACGAAAATGTAACAACAAGTGCAGATAACAGAATAATAATGTTTATTACGAGTTGTGTTGCCAATAGCAACATCAATGACGTCAAAATGACGTCATAAAATGACGTCATGCACATCTAAGATACGAGTTGGGCTCCGCCATATTATGTCCACCACCTTGAATTTTTAAAAATACTTTTTTTGCAACAAATAATCACAAAAGGCAATGGAAATAGACTAAATTCATTCATTTAGATGTTTTTTTTATGAAAAAATACCAGGTAGTTACAAATTTTAAGAGATAATTAGCTTGTTATTCTTGATCTGGCCATACGGTCCGCCATCTTGGATTTTGGGCTGATGACGTCATCAAATTAGCATAATTTATGCATATATAATTAAGAAAGATATGCTAAATAATGTAAGATTTTATTTATGTAACAAAGTAGCAGTAATATAGCAAATAAATGTGAGAAATACATTGTTAGAACCAAAAATAGTGATTTTTGGCAAAACTGCCTGTGAACAAACGGTTGCCATGGCAACACGAAAAAATGGAAAGTTTGTCAAACTTCGTGAAATTGTTGCCAACAATATTTTAGGAAAACTCACGAAATTTGGTGGCTCTAGCGTAAGCCGTTCTGGCGTTATAGGACATCGAAGTCGGTGCGGGCCTCAAAAGGGTTAACGATGTGGTGGTTTTCACACATTTCGTGCATGCTATAACTTGTACCTGTTAGGACAGCTCCGATGTTTTAAATATCCTAAACAGCGAGCATTTTAAGCTAAAGTTTAACAGAAGCATCTTTGTGTCATTGCCATGATTCAAAATGTGCTTACCTGTCAGACATGAAGCCAAAGACGATCCCACCTAGGCCCACCCCCGCCATGAAAATGGACTGAGCCATCTCCCTCAGCCACGCCCTGTCACACACCAAGTCGTACTGTAAGGCACAAAGAACCACATCTCGTTATCAAGGAGCTTTCGGAAGCTCTTTGGTCTTCTGTATGGAATTGAAGAATTACTGTTCGCTAGCAACTTTCTCCTTCAGATTTTTTAAGCCAAGGTCCGAACTAAGAAATATATTTCACCCATCTTCAATTCTCACTCTGACTCATGTCATGTTGGCGCTCAGAAAACTCGGGAAAACCTATTTCTGTTGATTTATACATGTGCTAACATGGTCCAACGAATGTCAGACATAGAAATGTTTGTTCCCATTGTATGAAGGCTGTGGAAACTGAAGACTAAGGCCAACAGGAAAAGGTACTTATTCATATGTTCTGCGATTCTTATTGTCTTCTTTAAGTTCTCCCTTCGTCGTTTTCTATCACTTTATATATTATAACCTTGGTGCTGCTAAGGGACTTTTTTTTTAAATTAAAAATAAACTCCTTCTTTAGTTTTAGCCACGGTAAACTATTAATGGTAACCAAGCTGAGGTCCGGTTCCGGCTGTTTTTGGCCTGCTTTTAGGCATTTTTGTCGGGCTTTATAATTTTGTACCGTTTTCTTTATAGCGGTCGGACATAATAAAACCGGAACAAAATGGAAAACCTGACAAAATTTAAAACGCCTAAAAAAGCGCCAAACAACAGCCAGAGCCGAACCTCTGCTTGGAAAGTACCCATGGTGCCATCCTCTGTCATGTCTGTAGTATTAGTAACCACTGGCTCAATCTTTTCGCTCGTGATTACTACATGTAGTACTAGCAAGCCAAGCGAAAAGACTGGGCAAACGGTTACTACTACTAGTATCATGGAGGACTCGTACTCGGGCTATGGGCTATGTTGTGTCCTTTCTGACGAACTTCGCGTCATCATGGCATATGCATATGCATGACCATGGGTTCAAATCTCGAATGCCAACAACATTCATGACCTGTAGGAGGCCAAGGTCGGGAAAGTACAGTAGTCTCTCTCGGTGATGGAAAATCTATTCATCAAGAAGAGGCTTTGGTCAAGAAGTAGTCGCGATTCACGTCTGGGGGAAGGCATATGTTTATGTATCAAAAATCACGATCTCTGTGAGTGCTTGGACAAATTTTAGCACATGTTTGAAATGTCTTGCTTTTAGTTTTACATACAATGTTTGTAAAACTAAAGCAAGACATTTCATTCATCATGACTTTTGTCCCGCCACCTCAAAATCACTGGCATTTTAATTGGCCAACTCAGTATTAGCAAGGACGTTATAGAAAATAATAAATGTTCTTGGTATCAGAGGAAAATGGATTTTGAGATTTTTGTGAAAACTAGGCAACCAAGGGAGGAGGGCGGGTGGGAGCAAACCAATTTAACGGTCGTGAGGGGATGGGATTAAACCAGATCAAAAGGTGGTGAATAGTAGTAAGAGGGGGGGGAAAAACGGTGCGGAAGGAGGGGAGAAACAAGATTCGCTTCAGTGTTGAACGAGGGGGGAAAGAAAGCAAAGGATTTACCAGAGGGGGAGGTTAAGAATTTCATGGGGTGAGCAACGGGTGAGGGGAACAAGAGGAGCAATATATGGGGAGAGCTCAGAGAGGTCTTTATGATAGTGGGGGAGGGGATGAAGGATCTGGAAGTTAGTTTAACAGGTACGAGGATTCCAAGAAAGTGGCAAGGCTTGAAAAAATATAGGAGGGAACAGGAGGGGGATGGTTTAAGTGATATCGTTGACGTATGTGGCGTGAGAGACTACATAATGTTCGAATGATAGAGGTAAAATCGGGGATAGGGGGGGAATTGACTTGTACGACAGGACAAGGACATGTGTTATTTTGCGAAGCGAATGTGTGTCAGTTTTGTTGTAATAAAATGAGGAGATAAGTGCTGGCAGATGTAGAGAAGCACTTGAAGGATGTTATGATTGGTGTGATTGGCGCGGGTTCGGTGTGTTTCTGTTTTACATGGTGTTCGATCAATTTCCGCAAGAGGGGGGAGTATACATCGACACGAGTTACGCCCCTGCATGTAATCATGCATGCTGCCATTAAGATACTCCATGACGAGACACTCAACATATTCAAGTTTTTCCTCATATGCGTTACCCCAAACAAACGAGAATATTTTGAGTGTTTCGTCATGGAGTATTTTAATGGCAGCATGCATGATTACACGCAGGGGCGTTTTTCGTGTCGATGTATTGCGCCCTCAATACAAGAAATACCACGAAGGTATATACCATAATTTAGTGTTTACAGAGTACTAGTAGACAGAATCGAGAATGGGGGAGGGTACGTACGTGGAGGGAGGCCCGTAATGGGGAGAACGCCCAGCAAATTAATAGCCATATAACTTGACGACAGTACCTGACTGACAATACTGCTGTGGTACTGGCTCTGGTCATACTCCCACCCATCCGTACAGGTGCTAGTAGTAGTGGTACTGTTGAGCCAACCGAACTGGTCGGTCACGTCGTATCTCCTACACCGGCTCAGTCTCTGTGCGCCTTCCACCTCCTCTAGCGGGATGCTCATGTTTAACGCTGCGGGCAGGGTCAGGTTGAAGCCCGCTGGAGTCGTCTGTGGCATTCGGCAGTGGTGGTCGGGAATGGCAGTATAACGATTCGGGTTGTTTGGTATCTAAGTCCTATATTAACTTATCAGGAACTCAGCCAAACCAGTCGATTACTATTTGTGAGCCGTGTTTATTCAACCTATGCTAAACTCAAGTAACATATAATACAATGTGTTTCACTTAGGACTACAGCAAGTTACAGTTACAGTTACAGGTCTAGGATAATGATACAGAGAGCTAAGTATATTTACAGAGAGAGTTGGTCTAACTTACTAACTAGTACACAATCCAACAGAGGGACGAAGCCCTACTTAAACAACCTCACCTGAGTCCTTGGGGCACCGACTAACTAAATCTCCTCATACACTCTCTAAGGTTAACTAGCATGACAATAGGTTGTATAACTCCGCCCATCACAGGTAAGCTGGTTGGATGCTGTCGGCATCCAGCCAATCAGGGATTGCCTAATATGCTAATGTAAGCTCCTCCTCATATGGTCGAGACAGTCATTACCTAATTATCTCATATGTCAAAGGTCATGGCCGTTACACTACCTCCCCCTCACCGAACATTTGTCCTCAAATGTTAAGATACCATAACATTACAAGGGAGGTGTAACAAAAATACAACAGGTTGATATAAAATAACAAAAGTGGGATATCAGCCATATATCATTATCTAGCTCTCTGTGACCAATCGGACTGCTCTCACCAGCCATTGGTCGCTCACGTTCCGCATATGGTCCATACAATACAAAAATTTCAGCATAGTACAGATTTTCAGCATTATCTAAATCTCTGTGACCAATCAGACTGCTCTCACCAGCCATTGGCCACTCACATTCCGCACATGGTCAATAGAATACAAAAGTTCAGCATAATACAGATAAACATATACAGAAGCAATGCGTACGCAATACATCAGCAATACATAAGCAATAATCATGTGGTTTTATTACACTGTGTCTGATACAGACAAAAATTTACATGTGTGCTTCGCAAGAGACAAAATTCCAACGTGTACGGCGGTGACAGGTGCATAGCAGACGACAAAGCGGCCAGACAACCAGAAGCAGAGAAGGCATGTAGAATCCCATGTATGCTACCTGGTCAATCACTTAAACTTGTCCGTCATTACCCGAATAAACACCTAAGTAACCTTAACACATACTACCTGGTATGGGGAGAGATTTACTGCTAATCACCTTTGAGATTAGATACTCAAATCCCCATCCAATTCCTCGAGAGATGGACACGCAGCACGCAGACGACACCAGCAGGAGACTTGAGCTCACTTACATGGCTACGGCGTGATAATAGAAAACGTGTATACCTACCCATCCTCTCATCTCAGCTCCGGAGTTCCATCCGTACTTATTACTAAAGAAAATCTTCATAACTCTAACCTTAACTTCCGGGGGACCTAGCCACGGTGATTTACAGGCAAAACAGGAACCAACATACAATCTACAACAACCAATGCACCAGCTCACCCAACCGAATGATTTGCACCATCAGAACCGCGAGACACGAAGTGGTCTGTCTTTGCTCAGCACAGCTTAACAATAACACACTATGTTAAATCTATATAATCCGAGTCAGAGTCCAACGCGAAGTCCTCCAGGTACGACGGTCTGCGGCGATGTCGTCGCGGTCTCGGGACGTCAGCAGCATGGCTCGTTGAAGGCCTCTCCTCTTCGCTGTCACTGGAGACGTCCTGGTCTGGACTCACAGCTGGTCGTCTCTCCCTCGGCGGAACAAGTGTCTTCGGGACGGTCGCCTCGTCCTGGTCATCTTCATCGCCAGACTGCTGGTCGGAACCTGAAACGGAAGCAGAACAAGTGCCCTGGGAGGACTCTTCCCCGGACGTTACTGGATCCTCTGAAAGGGAAGGTTCTCGGCGCCGGTTACGGTTAGGGCGGGCAGGCCGACGGGGTCGGTCATTCCGCGGATTGTAATCCGGGTCGTCCTGGGTGGGAGAGAAGGGTATCATGTTCTCAAAACTCACAATTACTACCTTCTGCTGTGCCCTCCCTCTCATGCCACGCACTTCGTAGACCTGATCGCTAATGCGGCGCAAGACCTCAAATGGGCCTTTAGTCTTTGGCGCCAATTTCCGCGCAAGCCCCGTTGGTACCTGTTTGTTCAGGATGAAGACGGTGTCGCCAATGTCATAGGGCTTGCCATGAATTTTCTTGTCATAGAGCTCCTTCTGTCTACATTGCTGTTGCTGTGTCTTCTCCTGTACAAGCTTGAACACAGACGGTAGGCGGTTCCGTAATACCTCCACGTGTTCATGAACCTCACCGACGTTAGTAGGGATGCGCGCCATTAGATGAATGGGAAGACGTGCCTCGCGACCGTGCATCAGGAAGTAGGGCGAGAACCCGGTTGTCGCGTGACAACTTGTATTATACGCGTACTTGACCGCGGGCAAGTGCTCATCCCAGTCGCGCTGGGTGGGCGACACGTAGGCGCGCAAGATATTTCCCATTGTCCTGTTGAAGCGCTCAACAAGACCGTCTGACTGGGGATGATACGGCGTCGTCCGAGTCTTATGAATTTGCATTAGCCGACAAAGGTCCTTCACCAACACAGAATCGAAATTCTTGCCCTGATCTGTGTGTAGAGACTGTGGAGGACCGTGGACGCAGATCCAACCTTTGTAGAAACATTTGGCTACAGACTCTGCCGTCTCATTCTCCATGGGGAAAATCTCAACCCACTTCGTGAAATAGTCTGTCGCGACCAAAATGTACTTATTGCCAGCACGCGACTTAGGAAGGGGGCCGACTATGTCCATGGCGACTCGTTGGTTTGGGAAACCGACTGCGCTAGGTTGCATGGGGGCTCTCTGTTTACGCCTGCCGCTCTTGGTCCGTATGCAGGTCTCACAACCTGACACGTGGGCAGTCACGTCGTGACGCATGCCGGGCCAGTAGAAAGCAGACCTAAGTTTATTAAGGGTCTTCTCTACGCCTAAGTGACCACCAAGCGGTTCGTCATGGACCATCTTAAGCACGCGAGGGACGAGCGTCCTTGGGAGCAGCAGTTGGAGCTGAGGTCCCAGGCCATCTTTCCTATCACAATTTCTGTACAGGACGCCGTCCCAGAATTCTAGACATGGCCAATCAGAATAGAGCGTGCGCTGTTCCCGAGTGAGCCTTTGGAGGCCGAGATTATCGGGTTTAGTGCCTCTTTGCACGTCCAATACGAGGCAAGCCAAAGTCGGGTCAGCACGCTGGGCTCGTCTAATCTCATTTTGAGACAAGGCAGGGATCGGGTTGAGCCCATCTGGATCAGCCTGCCGAGCTGCGAAAACCCTAACTGGCTCACTGTCCTCCGAGTCGCTTTTCTTGCACTGGGAACAGGGCCCTCTACTTAAACCGTCAGCGTTGCCATGGCTGGCTCCCGGCCTGTGCTCGATGTGGAACTTGTACGTGGCCAAACGCAATAACCAGCGCGCGTATTGACTTGATGGGTTTTTCATCTTCATCAAGTACTGTAGTGCGCTGTGATCTGTTCGCAACAAGAACTCATCATCGCCTTGCAAGTAGCACTCGTGCTTTGTGATAAATTCTACCGCTGCTAGCATTTCGCGTCTATGCACGCAGTAGCGCTGCTCAACAGGCGTTAGAGAACGGCTGTAATATGCGATTACCCTCTCAAGACCGTCCTGCTTTTGGCTCAGCACTCCTCCAATACCAACATCAGATGCATCTGTGTCAACAATGAAGGGCTTTGAGAAGTCAGGATAGGCCAGGATAGGTGCCGACACTAAGTGCTGCTTGAGCTCGCGGAAAGCATTGTCGCATTCCTCTGTCCACTTGAAGCGAGTGTTTTTGCGCGTCAATGACGTTAGCGGTTTGGCCTTTTTGGCGAAATCTTGTATGAAACGCCTATAGTAGTTCGCAAAGCCCAGGAATTGTTGTACCTGACGCACAGTGCGCGGCGTAGGCCATTCTGCTGCAGCGCTAACCTTTTTGGGGTCGGTACGCACGCCTGTGCCTGAAATGACGTGGCCGAGGAACTCGACTTCAGTGACGAGGAACATGCACTTCTCAGGATTGAGCTTAAGATTCGCTTCGCGATAGCGCTGGAACACAGCCTCTAGGTTCGCAAGGTGGTTGGCAATTGCGTCATCGGAGTGAACGATATTATCATCCAAGTATGCCATACACACATGAGGCTGTAGGCCACGCAACACGTTCTCCATTAACCTCGCAAAAGTAGAGGGAGCCGAACAGAGGCCGAACGGAAGCCGTTTGTATTGGAACAAGCCAAACGGGGTTGTAAATGCGGTCTTTTCCCTTGCCGCTTCCTCTAGAGGAACCTGCATATACGCCGCTCTTAAGTCTAACGTGGAGAACAGTTGGGAGCCTGACAGCGCATCAAGAGTGTCGTCTATGCGCGGCAATGGCCAAGACGATTTCTTGGTGACATTGTTCAAACCTCGGTAGTCAACACACATTCGCTTTGTACCGTCTTTTTTATTGACAAGCACAACGGGGGCTCCCCAAGGCGAGGTCGATTCCTCTATGAAGCCTAATCGGGTCAGTTTATCCAATTCCTGACCAATTGTCTCCTTCGCCTGGGGGGAAACGCGGCGGGGCGGTAACCGAACCGGAGGGGCGTCACCAGTGTCGATTTGGTGAGTAGCTTTACTGGTCATGCCCATGTCTTCCTGGTTTCGTGAAAAGATATCCTCATACTTCACGAGGAGATCTAACAGTTGCTCTTTGTGTGACCTGTCCGAAATGTGGCTTAAATCGAAAAGGGGCTCCAGTTCTGCCCGAACTTCTGCAGGTGACCTTGCCAAAGGAGCGTCAAATGTCGAGTCAGCAACAGGGGCCTGTGACTCGATGTCAAAAGAGGTAGTTGCCGCCACAGACAACGTACCACAGGAAGGCATGCCATTTTCAATGGGATGAAAAGTCCCTATGACAGTACCCTTAGGAATGATCACTGGTTCCGGGCTTTCATTAACTAGGAACACTCGGGTTTTGTTTCGCTCATAGGGTGAGTGTGCGGAAAGTTCGCCAAGCAAGCCAAGCTGGTCGAGCGACTGTGCAGGTTGGACTATACCTTGCAGTGGACATGTGGTCTTGTCCCGTTTTTTCAGGGTACCGGGCACCAGCTGCGCTGTCCGCCCTGCCACATAACACGCCTTGTACGTCACAACACGCTGCACTTTATAACTCGCCTTGCGCTTGATGGAAACTACCACATCTCCCTCGCAACCACGTAGTGTCAAAGTCTGATGACGCATCGAAACCTCACAGTCGAACTCGGTCAGAAAATCTGTCCCTACCAATAGCCCAGTGGCCGTGTTTTCACAGACTAAGAATTCAGTCGGAAACGGCTGGTCTGAAATTTCCAAAACAATCTTCGCTGTACCGGCCACTTTCAGGCGATCGCCCGCAACACTTAATAGAGGCTGGCCCAAATACGGTGCTAGCGGCGGCGGGTTTGATGCGAACAAGTGCCCAAATGCGTCCTTGCTAATGATCGATACATCGGCCCCAGAATCGATCAGGACATTAACAGTCTGTCCATTTGCGGACGCGCTAAAGTGAAAACTACCCGTGTGTGTGTGTGTGGTGGAAGAGACTTTATTCGTATGTCGGTGTGTCGCATGGGTCTTCATCAATTTGGAGACTGGCCGACGACCCCTTAGGCCAGTCTGGGGCCGTTTCCCTGACGCGCGTTGGACGCAATATTCGGGCAGCGACTTTTCATATGGCCCATTTCATAGCAGCCATAGCAACGCACCTTTGGGCAACGGCTAATGATGTGGCCAATCTCATTGCAGCCCTGGCAATGCACCTGACTCCGCTGCCTGGACTCTCTCGGCACTGACGGAGCCTCTCTGGGCAGATATGCGTGACTACCCTCCTGGTGTGGAGCCTTCGGTCTCTGAGACGCGTGCGACTCCGTGCGCACCTGGAGGTTGTCGATCTGCCCCCGCAGCGCCGCGACTTCCCGCTGGTGGGCAAGCTGCATGGCGTCCATCTGCCGCTGCACATTTTCCATGCTGGCGGAGGACGTTTGGCGCACGTGCGGGGAGGGGTAGACCGTCTTCTCTAGGTCCTCCAAAAATTGTAGTTGATCGCGGGCGTCATGCAGCGTTGACGGCCGAGATTTGCCCACTTCCTTTCCGAGGATGGGGTTGTCCAGGCTTATCTTGTCTAAGAAAATTTGGATGCCTAACTCCTCGCGCATCACCTGGTCTGCCCGGGGGTAGGCCAGAGCAACTATTTGGCGCACCCGCAGCTCGAACGCCTGCGGGGTTTCATTGGGCCGTCGCCGCAAGCTCTGAATATCTCCGCGGTAGTGCATAGGGTCCTGCGGACGCATATACATATCTCTCAAATACATCAAGACCTCATCGGACGATCCGTCGCGGATACACGCGGGCGCACAGACGAATGTCTGGAGGGCACTTCCCGACAAATGCTTCAGCAGGACAGCACGGCAAGTGACTTCTCCCCAGGCCAAAAAGTCACGTTCATTGCAAAATTGCATCTCAAATTCTTCCCAAGTCGTCTTGCCCGAGCCGTCGAAGCTGAGTCGCAGTTCTGGAATCTTACGCGCTGGGGGAGTGGGCATAGTGCTCAGGGCAGGTGCGTGATCAGAGGGCAGCGCGTGAAAGTCTGGGGCTGGCGAGGCCACTAGGCTGGGGGTGGGAATGGGTCGCGTAGGACGGGGTGTGTGGGTGGGGTGTACAGAGCGGGGTGTGGAATCAGAAAGCCTAGGGGGAATAGGGGGAGGGGTAGAGAGGGCACGGAAGGGATTCGAGCTGTTAAAAGCAGGGTTGGAGGGGGTGGAAGTCTGCCGGGAGCGAGCCAATTTGGGGAAGGTAACTTCATTTCCGCCAGTTGGGTCGTAAGGTAGCGTATTGTCGGCCATGGTTTGGAAAAATGTGCCAAACTAGAAATCGGAGACCCAACGTTTGCCAAACTGAGTAACACTTTTCGGTGGACTTTGGGAGAAAAACAACAGAAAAATTCAAAAGGTGCCTAAACCAACAGATTTTGGAAAGGGACAATAGGATCCAACCTCGCAAATTTGAATGCAAATTCTGGACCACTGCAAAAACAACAGTTGACAAATCTTTCAAAATTCTCACCAAATAGACAAAACCAGCTATTTCACAGGTTGGGCAAGTGTCGCCTGGCAGGAGTAGAGTCACAAAAGATATGGCATTTCACAGCGGATGAGAACAAAAGGCAGGAACAAGAACAAAAGACAAGGTATGGCAGTGCGCGCAGGGGTGATAATACTATGCGTGAATGACAATGGCGTCTATGCAAATTTAGTGTAGACGGTGCCAAATGGTCACTATGAGCAATTAATTAGCAGAGTTTGTCCGGCCAAGCCAAAAATTTCAAAACCAAATGAACACAAAGCAAAGGTTTTGCACACTAAGCCTACGCTAAGATTTGAATATGCCGGGAAGAAACTACGCACGACTAAAGCAAAGCAGTCAGTGGGAATCAAGAACAAAATTTTGGACCCAAATTGGCAATCCACGCTACCCAGGAACAATGAAATTTACAATGCAAAATATGCGTCTGTCCTACCCAAAATCAAGAATTTGTAAGTCCAAAACAGGTAGAACAGCAAATTTCTAACGCATAGAAGAAGGAACAACAGCGCTAAATGCAGAAAACTGCCGGTAAGGACTAACTAGCTAAGTGTTTGAAATGGGCCGGAGAAGAAACCGAAACGCGTAACGCGGGTAGGCAAGCACAAACAGGAACTATAGATTCAAAGTTTGGAAAGTTTACTACTATTATGTTACAGAGTCTAACATAAGATTGTAAAACACGGTTATTCACAAATTCGGTGTGGGAACCAATATAACGATTCGGGTTGTTTGGTATCTAAGTCCTATATTAACTTATCAGGAACTCAGCCAAACCAGTCGATTACTATTTGTGAGCCGTGTTTATTCAACCTATGCTAAACTCAAGTAACATATAATACAATGTGTTTCACTTAGGACTACAGCAAGTTACAGTTACAGTTACAGGTCTAGGATAATGATACAGAGAGCTAAGTATATTTACAGAGAGAGTTGGTCTAACTTACTAACTAGTACACAATCCAACAGAGGGACGAAGCCCTACTTAAACAACCTCACCTGAGTCCTTGGGGCACCGACTAACTAAATCTCCTCATACACTCTCTAAGGTTAACTAGCATGACAATAGGTTGTATAACTCCGCCCATCACAGGTAAGCTGGTTGGATGCTGTCGGCATCCAGCCAATCAGGGATTGCCTAATATGCTAATGTAAGCTCCTCCTCATATGGTCGAGACAGTCATTACCTAATTATCTCATATGTCAAAGGTCATGGCCGTTACAGCAGCGATGAAAGTCATCGCTCCGACGTGTAAGCCTGCAGGGATGCCTATAAGGCTCAGCAGGATAGCAAGACGGCGCTGATACGCGCCGGATTCGCCAAGGTGCTGCAGAACAGCGTCGTAGTCCATCCTTACCAGACTGATTACCTGAGACTGACGAGAGAGTTTTGCTTCCAGAGCAGTTGGCCGGACGCGCAGCTCCGGAGGGGAATCCTGAACCTTAGCATGGACTGACTCCCTTAGCCAATTTCCCGATTTTTTTCGCCGAATTCTACGTTCCCGTTCACTGATGGAGGCTAGTTCATCCTATCCTAGCGGTCGTGGAGTCTCACGCGGTGCTGACAAAGACAAAGGGCAATTCTGATGCATGTGGAAATCAAGGCGACGTTTCAGATCGCCTGTGGAGATGCATATATTTAAAGCGAACGGAATGACGGGTGTTTACATGCACTAAGGAGGTCAAAGGATATAAACCTACCGTGTGTACACAAAGTTGTTTTTTTAACCTCCTTGCTATAATAAAAGAACCGGAATCATTAACCAAGCTGGACTCTGCAAGATACGGAAAGGCCAAAGGTTTGAGTTGATGACCTCATTATCTTTACTTTTGTCCACGGAAACTACATTCCTTGGTCTACCAAGGAGATTGTCCCTATTTTCAACCAAAATCAACCTCTTTGCTACTACTATACTATACTAGTACTCTGCATGGGTAATGCTGACAAAATTGGGCAGAAAAATAAATCAGCCTTTTATAATTCGAAATTTTCTTGAAGATATAATTGCATTTTGTGCATATAGGGATACATTGAACTGGATGGATATTTTTCATCAAGGAGCTTTTGTTTCATTTAAGAAGAATGATGGTCAATGTCCGTGTAATATTGACCAACTGATTTGAATTTTTTTAAGATACAGCAAAGCTGTGAGTTTTCAACACGACAACTGAGTCTAACTCTAAGGTCAATAGAGGGTTCTGTGTACAAAAGTACTTTGCATCTCTTTATATCACCTTCAGTGTTACTTCACAGGGGATCCTCGTAGTAGTTAAAGGATATGCAGAGCAACTTTGTGTGGATTTGGTACAGCCTCAACCCAAAGGAGCATAAATATATAATCCTAGGGCACTATGTCATCACCACATTCACTTCTTTGCCCTCTTAAAATAATATAAAAGTCAAAGTAAGATTTTTGTTTGTTTGTTGGTGTTATGCAAATCGTAAAAGACACTATGTTCCATTGCCATATATCAGCAGCAGCTATCATTGTCTCAGCAGCAGCTATCATTGTCTTTGCAACTGGAAGGGTCATAAAGTAGTATAGTATGGGCAACTGGGAATGAAATCTGCCATCCCTAGCCTGGATGCAAGACTATTTCCAGGGCTTACACAGGCCTGAGGAGCTGGCCTGTGTTAACGACCTGGATAATCTCCAAGCAGATCCTACGGTAGCACAACATAGTATCAAAAGCTGGCAGGAGTGAAGTCGGCCTAGGAGTGTGTTTCGCTACCGGCAAATGGACACCTCTTGGCTGACAACACTCCTTGGCCAGTTTGATACTATCTTATGCCATTGTAGGATCTGCTTGGAGATAAGACCTAGAGAAAGTCTGGCATCCAGGCTAGCCATCCGTGATATTGCCTTGTTGTTCTTGTGCAAGCTTTGAAAGAGAGCATCAACTGCATTCAAAGTTCACAGACTTCATTGATTGATACAGCAGATACAATCTTGATATCTGTAGACAGCATATGACAACATACCACAGCATTCCGATATTCCATCTCTGTTGTATTCAGATTATATAGATACATATATGGGATAATACTCAAGATACAAGCAGCCTGTACACAGGTAACTACTTCTGCTATAGTCAGTTAAAGTACAACCTTCTCACAGTAACCTCAACCAAATACACCATTTTCACTGAAAACAAACTTAGTGAAACAATACACATTTCAGAAGGCACCCTTCTAGTTTTAGAATCCTTTATACACAATGTTCAAAGCATATATATGTACGAAAACATATTATACAGTCAAACCTGCCCAAGACGACCACCCGGGGGACCAGGCAAAAGCAGTCGATTTGGTCAGGTGGTCGGTTAGAAGAGAATCGACTCACAACATGCTTGATGCATAGTTTAAATGGTTTCCATTGTGTTGAATGGCAAATAGCAAGCACATGCACGTGCATCCGCCGCCATCTTTATTTTGAACATAACATTGTAATGGTCAAAATCCGCCGAATTCGGCTCAAAATCGCTCTACTTATCATTGAAAATCGATGACACCTCAAGATTTGAAAACGAAGTGGTCGTTATGGGCAGGGATTTGGTCCAATTTTTGTCGCGTTGGCCAGGTGGTTGTTGTGAAGAGGTCGCTTAATGCTTACATCAATGGGGAAAATTTTTGGGACTGAGAAAAAGCGGTCATAATGGCCAGGTGGTCGCTAAGAAGAGGTGGTCGCTTGGGCAGGTTTGACTGTATGTACTTAAGTTAATAATAAGGTAATGTAGGTAAGCTACCGATACCATCGGCATCAGAGAAAAATTGAGGTAAGCTGGACACATTATACATGTAGGGAGTGAGTTTTGATCAGTATAAGTAACACAGTTATTTTCACAGTTTTAGATCTATCACTGTTGAGTTGACCCTGAACTATCTGATGTGCATTGTGATGTTTGCAGTTTGTCAGAGGACAGTTTTCACCACTGTGTCTGTTTGGCCTTCGTCAGCAGCTCTCGGGAGATGATGAGACGCTGGATCTGAGCTGTGCCCTCATAGATCTGTGGAGAAACAGTAGATTTGTGTCATGTCACAAAGGAAAAATCATGATACAACACCAATGATGATGCCAAAGTTTTTTGCAGACTTTTAAGAATTTCGCTATATGAAATAATAGACATTGCAATAACATGTCTCATTGGTCACAACACCATCATTCAACAGCAGGCAAAACAACAATTTCCCAATAAAAACACCATAAAGACAAATTACAGAATGGACTTGTAACTTCTCATCTTATACGAATTCCATTTTCAGGGATTTTATAACTCTGTCAAGCAAGTATCTAGTTGTGACCTGTTCTTCAATAACTTAAAGATCACTCGTAGAAAGCTACCGTGCCAAGTTTAAGTTTCCTTTATCCACATGTATGTCCTAAGATACATTTTCTACAGTTCTGATTATTCTGTACTTACCTGGTAAATCTTGGCATCTCTCATCAGCTTCTCCACGGGATAGTCCGAGTTGAACCCGTTCCCTCCGTGGATCTGCACCGCGTCCGTCGCACACTTGTTGGCGGCGTCCCCTGCGTAGGCCTTGGCAATGGAGGCGTAGTACGTGTTGCGCCGCCCCTGGTCGATCTCCCAGGCCGAGCGCTGGGTCAGGAGTCGCGAGGTCTCCACCATGATGGCCATCTCCGCTAACATGAACCCTATCGCTTGGTGCTGGAAAACATTCATGACATATTACTGAGTATGTAAAAACTTCTTTTTCAATGTAAGATGCAATGAAGTTTGTAGACTGCTTTTCTTTCTTTCTGAGATAGGGGAAATTTGAAAGAAAAATACATGATTCATAGTAAGCGTGACTGCAACACCTAAAATTTAGGTCATTTTGTATGAAAATTCTACAATCACTTATAAAAAAAAACCCTGACAGATCTTCAGGTTCCTTACAAATAGACACTTAGACAGTCACTGTTCAAAATGTAGACTACCCTACAGCATTTCTCTCCTACCCACCTCAGCGATGTATTTCCCCATAGTCTTCCTCTCCAGGGCGTACTTTGTGGCTTCATCCAGCGCTCTCTGGGCCAGACCTGTGGCTCCAGCTGCAACCTGTTCATACAAAAACACACCATTCACCCAAAATCATCCTACATATGTAACACTTCAAAATTCTGACTTGTTTCCACTCTTTAACATGTCTGGTCTGGTGGTCAGTCTTCATAGTTCAAATTTTAGCTGGCTAACTTTTCTGTAAAACATTTTACTTTGCAGTGTTAAGAAAAGAAGTCTGTTAGTGACTGCATTTTACCAGGACATCTAGAGTCTAGAAAGCAAATGAAATACATTTGTAACTTCAATAGGTGTCCTAGAAGATGACATCTTACCGGAGGTCTTGTCTTGTCGAAGGCTCCCATGGCGATCTTGAAGCCCATCCCCTCAGCTCCCAGCACGTTCTCAGCTGGGACCCTCACATCCTCAAACGTGATCCCGCGCGTGTCCGACGCTCGCTGTCCCATGTTCCACTCCTAAATAACAAGGTGCGGAAGAAAATTATTTCAATTACCTTCATTAAGTCAAATTATACCATGATGTGAAATTTCCAGGTCTGAAAGTAGCTTATCAAAATTTTCTTGATGCCAGAATTGTATTGCCCTTTGTTTAATTTACTGCATTAGCCAATGAAAAAGAGAGGTCAAGGACAAATTTTTGATTTTGTCAATCCTGGATTGATACTCTAGTACACACTTTGTAGTCAGTACATCTACCAGTGTATCAGTCATTTTGTACATCATGCATAGTCTGCACATTTTCCTTCTGTCTTTGAGTGTGAGTGACATCTGTCTTTGAGTGTCTGTCAAATTGTTTTCATTTTGGTGAGAAGATGAGGATGAACAAAAACAATCCATTTCCTTCCCTGAATGGGGAATAGCAATACATAAGTCTTACCTTCCTGCCCGGTGTAACGCCCTCCCACTCTCTATCCACGATAAAGCCAGTAAACGCCTTCCCAGCAGGCATCTTGGGGTCGTCCGAGGTCCTGGCCAGCACGAAGTACCAGTTGGCGTGTCCGCCGTTGGTGATCCACATCTTCTGTCCGTTCAGGATGTACTCGTCTCCCTTCTTCACTGCTTTAGTCTTGATCCCTGCAACATCAGACCCAGCTCCAGGCTCCGTCACACCATAGGCCTGGGTAGAGGTTATATTATATTACACCTGTGTTGTTGTTGGTATGGACTTCTGTTATCAGGCGTTTGTTCATTGTACAAAATACACTAGCAATTTTCCCCATACTAATGATGTCAAAAGGAAATAAAAAGATAAAATCCTTAAGCTTGAACATGCACCAAATGGTGGATCAGGTGGCACCCATGCATTCTATGTTTCTATAGCCCTGGGGCACAATTCTTTATCACTCGCTTTACACTAGGTTTTTCTGAGACGTCTTGGCCAAGACCGTCTCAGCCAAGACCTTTAACGAGAGCTTTACACACGCTGTGACAAGCTGTCTTGGACTCCCTGCAGAGCAGGCTTGCAGACATTATTCTGTGTCTCTGCATTTAACCACACACTTTCCTCTGTAATAAGTAGGCAGTTTTTCCACAAATGCAGGGGAAATATAGATGGTTGGATTGTAGTTGACTCCAACAACTATCAGAAAAAAACAGTCCCTGTTTAAAGAGGTAAAAAAAGGTGTCGAAAATAAGAAAAAAAAAATTACAATGAAAAACAACCTCCTAGTAAACACAGATCCAAAATGCTGTAGAGATTGCACTTGGTAGGCTCAATGATACATACCCTTTGACCTACAAATACCGCTCAAAGTTGGCCCTAAGCAGGCTCTGAGACGAATTTTCTAAGACCGTTCTCTTTACACAGTAAAAAATGGGTCTTGGCACTCCTGCTGTGCGTCTTCACACCCCTGCTGAGCGTCTTGAGACCACATCTGATGTGGTCTCAAGACGCACAGCAGGAAATCTGGTCTTGAGACCCCAAATCGCTCTTTACACTGTGGCTGAGACGTCTTGGCTGAGACGGTCTTGAGACGGTCTTGGCCAAGACGTCTCAGAAAAACCTAGTGTAAAGCGTGTGTATGCAATCATCACAGCAGGGGGTTAGTCCACTACCACTAGTAGTCTGTGTGTCATACTACCACTCTTTCCCAAGTGCTGAGTGCTAGGCAGAGAAAGCAGCATGTTGCACTTTTTAAGTCTTTGGTATTACTTGGCTGGGGATTGAACTCACTAACAACTGATTGCAAGGCAAACATTACACCCAAGTGAACATGTCCATGCACCAAAACACACAAAGAAACAAAAATGAGAACCCCTCATATACTTTACAATAGGTAAAACATAGAATGAAATGCACTGTAAGTGTTAACATCCCAGAAACTTTCTATACTAGTGGTTAGGTCCCAAGAAGTCATGGTCCTACACATTACTTACACACATAAGAGGCTCTTCAGTCATCCTTCCCAGATATTTCTTCTTCTGTTCCTCACTTCCTGCAATTATCACTGGCATTTGCTGAAGAGAAAATATATCAATATTCAAGCCAGACTAAAAATCTTTTTCACAACATGTATCTAAAGGTACATCATTAGATTTAGTCTGCACTAGTAGATTGATTTTGATACCTCTTTTACCGGTACAAACGAAAATTTGGAAATACAAATGTATTATTTCACAAGCAAAAGTTTACATTTGTATACTTTGTAAACTTTGTATGCATGTACATGTAGGTGTACATGGGTCCTCACCCCAAGAGAGTTGGCCTCGATGGCAGTTTGGATGCCTGTACAGCCGTATGCCAGTTCTTCTGTAATCATGCAGGCATCAAAGATCCCCAGATCCATGCCACCTACATCCAGACAAAAAAAGTGGCATGTATAACATTAGTAACCTTTTTTTATTTTGTGAGGGATGTACTATACAGGCAAACATTAGAATAACAAGATGAGGTTTGAATGACGAAATTTGAGCAGAGATATTTCACTGCTTTGAAGCCCATCACACAGCATAAAAATTGATCATCCGAGTTTTCCAGCTCTAAGCGATGTTTTTCACAGTGTTCTCTCCATTGTGCAATTTTTAGTCAACCAATGTTCACCAGTCACTAGAGGCCCCATTAAATATGACAAGGTAGATTTTCAGGCAAAAAATATGCACAATCCTCTTTCAATTCTAAAATTGGGCAACTTGCCGGCAAAGCTTGGGGTTTGATAGACCAGTGTCTGATACATGAGCAGATTTCCCAACTCACCACATTCTGCAGGAATATGTGTGTTCATCAGACCCAGCTCCCATGCCTTCTTCAGCACTGGGACAGGATACTGTGGACAAAGGGAAAACAGCAGCATCTTTTACCTCAAACCTACAATTACATTTAACTCTTTCCTAAGTTGAAGAACTTTTCCCAATCTCCAAACATTTGTCCATCCTTTTCCTGTGACAGAGCATTTTAAACATAATTTGATTGTATTTACACTTGTTCATTTTTGTACTGTATTATGTAAATGTCACAATATCAGCTTGTTAGCTGCCTAGTGTCCACATTGTATTGTCCCTGTTGCAAGTTGAATAAAGTGACAGTGTTTTAAGCTCTATGTTGAGCACTGAAAGAGTGTGGGGTAAGGGAACTTTTAACCTTCTTCAAGGCAACTCAAGGGGCAAATTTCAAATGTTTGAGTTTACCACAAAACAATAGTCATATTAAAGCCACCCTGATATTTTTGGTTACAGTACTCTATACTCCACTGTGGTCTCCACAGATTGTGTAAGTCATGTCGTACTGTTGAGGATAATTGCTCAAACCCTCCCTAGTTCCCAATCCAAATTGCTCAAAACCCTACTCTAGTTCCAAATCCAGATGCTTGAACCCTTCCCACACTCCAATCCAGCCTCTTCCTTCCCCCCTCTGCCATTATGTTTTGGAACGACCCATTGATCAGTATTGCCCCGATCAGGTAGCCTGACTAAAATCGCCCTCTTAACCCCAGCCAGGGAGAGATTGTGTAAACACAGACTATGCCCTGAGGCAGGTAGCAGAATAACCACCAAACTGTTGGCAGCTAAGTGGTATACATTGTTGTAGGTTGTCTACAAAGACATCACTACCAAACTGTACAGTACCTCTCCAGTTTTGTCATAGTGCGGCGCAACTGGAACGATTTCTTCACGTGCAAACTTGCGGGCCAGGTCCTGGTACTCCCTCTGCTCATCAGTCAGCTCTGCAAAATACACAGAAAATTTACACATAGTTCACGGTTACTTAAAAAAGGGACAGATTGAACAAAAGTACATTTTTGATCTGCCAGGATCCAGATATTTACATCACAACAAAAATAAAGATAACAATAATTAAGATTACAATCTGTGCCCATTGTGTTTCAATCCTTGCTTATGTACATGTGAGAATATCTGACTTATAAATGCTGGAAGACTGGCCCCTTAAGATTAACTTAAAAATAAAACTTCTCATTTTAGTAATTTGTAACTTTGCACATACAATAAACCAAGGACTATTAGACTATATATACATTTGTAGATCTTGCAAAAGATTATAGCTACATATATAACTAAGGACAATATATATAATGTCTTTGGTACACATGTAAATTTAGAGATCAACAGCATAAGTTTTCATCCTGTTGAAACCAATGGCTGACTTACAACTCGCCTACTTTTAAGATGGATGATAAGATAAGATAGTTACCAAACGAGTAGCCCCGCCCCCCACCAGGGGCCCCCTCAGCGGTGGTGGCCGCTGGGCTGGGGGCTGTGGCCTTGGTGCGTACATGCTGCTGCAGGCGGCTCGCAATACGCAAATACTGGAGGGAACATACACAGAATACGTCTTTTAGAGAAGAAAAAGAACATACAAAAGGGCCAAGACAACCATTATGCATAATCCCCTTGGAAGCTGATTTACCGGTGGCGTAAGACAGTATCAAAAGCACCAAGCAGTGTCCAGCTGTCCACCAGAAACTGCTTGGCCCTTTTGATACCGTATCATGCCACCGGTAAATCTGCTTGGAGATTACTAAATATGCAGACCTAAGCTTTGGTTTGTGCTATAACGCATATGGGACCAAGGTTCGACCTTTGCTATATGCATTGGATTGAAGGAAACAAAATTATGCTGGTAAAGTAGTATGAGACCATGAAGGAATTTATAAGCTGAAGGATGACTAAGAAAACCTAACAATCTATTCTAATGTCCTAATACTACTAGTGGTAGTATGTGACAGGCACAGTACATCTACAAATTTCTACTGTAGTACTGATCATGATTTGACCCCTTTCAAGTTTCAGTCACAAATCATCAACCTTTGCTTGCTGCCTCCAGCTCCAGGCTACGTCGTCTACCTAAGATCTTTGCTTCTCCTTTTGTGATCATTTGGTCGTTTTGTCTTTCGTATGACCATTTAGATAGCAAGGAAGCATCTAATCTGTGCTCTTGAGCACAGGGCAATACTAGGATTATGTGTCCTTGTCACAACAAAATTTATGTGTGCTTCTTTCTAGGTCGACTTAAATTTTCGGCAAGACCGACCACAAATCAATCAAACTCCATCATCAACCGACAAGCACTGTTCTCCTACATATCTAAGTAATTGAATAGCACTCTAAGAGTACACTGTGTCCACTAAAGAAACGAGAAAACGGAAATTTTCTTCACCTGTCCGGCACCAGGGATCAGACGCGACGCCATCTTTATATGATAAGGGTTACGCAAACGTTGGGCATAGGCCGCATGTCTCCGGTCACAAATATGCAAATGGGACTGCCGTCACAACTATGCAAAGCGCCAAGGAAAGAGACAACGCCTACTGCCCACAACTATCTGTACTAGCCTTACAAATGCAACAGACATATATAAAGGTGATACAGCAGTTCCTTGTACATTATTGACTACGTTGTATCCCATCTTTCAACTTTCTTTACCCACTCCCACCACCACCTACCCATTTCCCACCACCGCCCACCCATTCGCACCAATTCCCACCTATTCCCATCAATACCCACCCATTCCCTCCACTATCCACCCATTCCCACTGATTCCTACCCATTCCCACCAATACCCACCCATTCCCACCATACCCATTCATTGCAACCCATTCCCACCCATTCCCACCAATACCCATTCATTGCAACCCATTCCCACCCATTCCCACCAATACCCACCCAATCCCACCAATACTCATTCATTGCGACCCATTCCCACCCATTCCCACCCATTCCTACCAATTCCCACCAATATCCACCTAATCCCACCAATACCCATTAAATGCAACCCATTTCCACCCATTCCAACCCATTCCCACCCATTCCAACCCATTCCCACCTATTCCCACCAATATCTACCCAATCCCACCAATACCCATTCATTGCAACCCAATCCCACCCATTCCCACCAATATCTACCCAATCCCACCAATACCCATTCATTGCAACCCATTCCCACCCATTCCAACCCATTCCCACCCAATTCCACCAATACCCATCCATTGCAACCCATTCTCACCCATTCCCACCAATATCCACCCAATCCCACCAATACCCATTCATTGCAACCATTTACACCCATTCCAACCAATATCCACCCAATCCCACCAATACCCATCCATTGCAACCCATTCTCACCCATTCCAACCCATTCCCACCAATATCTACCCAATCCCACCAATACCCCTTCATTGCAACCCATCCCCACCCATTCCAACCCATTCCCACCAATGACCCCCTTACTGAG
>NC_049986.1:12648123-12650140 GCF_000003815.2 Branchiostoma floridae | reverse complement strand
CTGATGGTTGTGAGTTTAATATACTCTAAAAAGTCTAATGTTTCACGTTTGAACACTTCAGTTGAAAAGATTAACCGAATTCGGTGAATAATTGGACCAAGTCGGATGCCCTAAACTCTCTGGTGAATCATTCAGCACACCTGGTCATAAATAACCTGTGAGAAAAGTATCCCTCCCAAGGTACTGGAAATTCATAATCCGTAATACAAAGTGCGGCTTTTACATTGTAATGATAATGCATGGTTATGTGTTTGTATGGCGCTTAACTTTTACCTTGACTTTTACCTTGTATGTCGTAGTTTTATCAGGCATTGACCATTAGCATTCAAATAAAGTTCGCTTTTAGGACTTTTGAAATACATGTAAATAGATACTTTTATGATATACAAGGCAAATCACGATGAATGACAAAAGTTTATTCAGTCCATAGAAGAACGTTTATTCAGTCCCTAGAAGAAATGTATCCACCACAGAATGTATGACAAGATTCATAACCTTTACTTGTAAGAACGCTATCAAGCCTCGATCCACAGGTCGACGCAACCAGTTTAGAAAATAAAATAAAATAAAATAAAAAGTTTCTAACTTCAGACGTCATTTAGCGTTATGATAATTGTCAATGTTAAAAGTGTTTCATACTCAATCATATATTCCTTTGCATGCATATTGGGTCATATCTAGATCTGTTGTCTTATGTTTTGAGCACACAATAAAATAATGAAGTTAGAATGAATTTTATTTACAGGTCTCTATAAAGTCTAAGCAGCAGTTGTTGACAGTGTCTCTGTTAATCGACAATCAAACATTTCCGATTAAAAACATATTGGCTTTTAAATTAATCAAACATAGGAGGTTAAAACAATATTCAATCCTTGATCAAACAGAATAATATGAGGGCATACAATGACACTATGCTAGCCTAATCATATTGTGTAATACAGCGTGTATAACTTAGCACAAGCTATCGCTGTCTGGAGCTAATTAGCTACTCTCCAAGAAGAGGTCGTACCACTGCTAAGGTTACTGCCTGGTGGGCATAAATTGAGACAGGTTACAGATAAATTGTTTTTAAACTCCTTAATCTTGATAAAGAGGGTAGCAAACACCTTAGCCCAAACGACATACTAGTAGTTATTTCACGGAGGTGTGTGTCCTAGGGACTCTTGTTGGCATAGCATTGTAAGTGCAAACTTTAGCGTCTTGAAACACTGTCGGATAGGGCTGGGTATCGGTACAGCGTATCGGTACAAAACCGGTTTTTCTTATTGGACTAGTCCAGAAAAACCGGACCTGAAAAAATTAGGTGGACCGGATGTTGGACCGATTAGAAAATTAACTGATTATTTTATAAGGCATTCGCACGTTTTGGCGCTTGCAGGTGGAAGAAAATAACACGAGTGAAGTAGAGTAGAGTTTATAGTAATTTCTACCAAGTTTTACAGCCAATCGCACAGGTGCAGTTAGCGTTGTAGGATTGTAAAACGCCAGTGTAAGTCTAATACTCCACCAAACAGATTTCTTTGTAGTGAAATGGACCATTGGTATGAGTCATACTGAATCAGGTCCAGGTTCAGGTCCGGACCTGGACCTGATCCTTTGGATCTGAACCGGACCTGGACCTGAATTTTCTGTACCGGCACCCACCCCTACTGTCGGACCGAAACGTGCCGAAAGAATGCCGAAGTCTCCCGACTCCCTAAGGCATTTTGTTGCAGCCCGAGTCCAGGTACCTCATCAGGCGGTTGACGAAGATATGGCAGTTGTTGGAGAACAAGTCGTATGACCCATAGCGAGACTTGTACTCTCGGGCGAAGAACTCGGCCTGTGTGGAGGCAACGTTTTAATGATATGGTTTCAAAAATATTTCCGTTTTCAGAATGCTAAAGTCTATGGACATTTTTCACCTCCACGGTTGCATAATATTACATTTATGCCAGATAGATAAAAGGAATAGCTTTTAGGTATACCTTTTCAGTTTGTCAAGAGCAAGCTACTTCTCCAAACTCTCCACAGCGAT